>NW_027277308.1:214726-267226 GCF_030028105.1 Mobula birostris | reverse complement strand
TGATTTGTGAAGTATCATGTGCTTCTTGGAGTACATGTTAAACAAATACACACACAAGCGTCTTTGCTCTGTGGGCCACTTCTTCAAGTCTTTCGGTGATTTGGGGAGGGCGACGGGAGCAGACAATGTGATGGCTGGAAGCTCCTAGTCAAGAACCGGCACGAAAGCGGTGAATACTTGATTCAGTCGCTCAACTTTTGGACAGAAGCAGGAAAGTTGTTTGGTAGCAGTATTCACATCTGAGCAGCCCTACTTAGGATCCACTCTCCTCACCCTGAACTGGGAAGGGGCTAGAAAAGGTGCCCTAAAAATAGTCTGCTTCACCCCATCCTGTTTGGAAAGCCGCACCCAGAGGGATCACCATCATGCAGTCAAAAAATATCGAGAAGTGAAACTATGACATTTGGAACCTGGAATATACGAACTCTGATGGCTGCAGTCTAGAAGAGCACCCGAAACCTGAAAAACCAATGGTGGAGGAAGATAGCTCAGGAAATCCTACAACTAGCAGATGCCAACGATTTTCGAGGCTTTTTCAACGCAGCTAAAGCTATTTTTGGCCCATCCACACATGTTCAAGCCCTTCTCAAAAGCAAAGATGGTTCAACCATAGAACATAGAATAGTACAGCACAGTACAGGCCCTTCGGCCCACAATGTTGTGCCGACCCTCAAACCCTGCCTCCCATATAAGCCCCCACCTTAGATTCCTCCATATACCTGTCTAGAAGTCTCTTAAACTTCACTAGTGTATCTGCCTCCACCACTGACTCAGGCTGTGCATTCCCACACCAACCACTCTCTGAGTAAAAAACCTTCCTCTACTGTCCCCCTTGAACTTCCCACCCCTTACCTTAAAGCCATGTCCTCTTGTATTGAGCAGTGGTGCCCTGGGGAAGAGGCGCTGACTATCCACTCTATCTATTCCTCTTATTATCTTGTATACCTCTATCATGTCTCCTGTCATCCTCCTTCTCTCCAAAGAGTAAAGCCCTAGCTCCCTTAATCTCTGATCATAATGCATACTTTCTAAACCAGGCAGCATCCTGGTAAATCTCCTCTGTACCCTTTCCAATGCTTCCACATCCTTCCTATAGTGAGGTGACCAGAACTGGACACAATACTCCAAGTGTGGCCTAACCAGAGTTTCACAGAGCTGCATCATTACATCGCGACTCTTAAACTCTATCCCTCGACTTATGGAAGCTAACACCCCATAAGCTTTCTTAACTACCCTATCCACCTGTGAGGCAACTTTCAGGGATCTGTGGACATGTATCCCGAGATCCCTCTTCTCCTCCACACTACCAAGTATCCTGCCATTTACTTTGTACTCTGCCTTGGAGTTTGTCCTTCCAAAGTGTACCACCTCACACTTCTCTGGGTTGAACTCCATCTGCCACTTCTCAACCCACTTCTGCATCCTATCAATGTCCCTCTGCAATCTTCGACAATCCTCTACACTATCTACAACACCACCAACCTTTGTGTCGTCTGCAAACTTCTCCCCCCACATCCAGGTCGTTAATAAAAATCACGAAAAGTAGAGGTCCCAGAACAGATCCTTGTGGGACACCACTAGTCACAATCCTCCAATCTGAATGTACTCCCTCCACCACCACCCTCTGCCCTCTGCAGGCAAGCCAATTCTGAATCCACCTGGCCAAACTTCCCTGGATCCCATGCCTTCTAATTTCCTGAATAAGCCTGCCATGTGGAACCTTGTCAAATGCCTTACTAAAATCCATATAGATCACATCCACTGCACTACCCTCATCTATATGCCTGGTCACCTCCTCAAAGAACTTTATCAGGCTTGTTAGACACGATCTGCCCTTCACAAAGCCATGCTGACTGTCCCCGATCAGACCATGATTCTCTAAATGCCCATAGATCCTATCTCTAAGAATCTTTTCCAACAGCTTTCCCACCACAGACGTAAGGCTCACTGGTCTATAATTATCCGGACTATCCCTACTACCTTTTTTGAACAAGGGAAGAACATTCGCCTCCCTCCAATCTTCCGGTACCATTCCCGTGGACAACGAGGACATAAAGATCCTAGCCAGAGGCTCAGCAATCTCTTCTCTTGCCTCGTGGAGCAGCCTGGGGAATATTCCGTCAGGCCCCGGGCACTTATCCATCCTAATGTATTTTAACAACTCCAACACCTCCTCTCCCTTAATATCAGCATGCTCCAGAACATCAACCTCACTCATATTGTCCTCACCATCATCAAGTTCCCTCTCATTGGTGAATACCGAAGAGAAGTATTCATTGAGGACCTCGCTCACTTCCACAGCCTCCAGGCACATCTTCCCACCTTTATCTCAAATCGGTCCTACCTTCACTCCTGTCATCCTTTTTTTCTTCACATAATTGAAGAATGCCTTGGGGTTTTCCTTTACCCTACTTGCCAAGGCCTTCTCATGTCCCCTTCTTGCTCTTCTCAGCCCCTTCTTAAGCTCCTTTCTTGCTTCCCTATATTCCTCAATAGACCCATCTGATCCTTGCTTCCTAAACCTCATGTATGCTGCCTTCTTCCTCCTGACTAGATTTTCCACCTCACTTGTCACCCATGGTTCATTCACCCTACCATTCTTTATCTTCCTCACCGGGACAAATTTATCCCTTACATCTCGCAAGAGATCTCTAAACATCGACCACATGTCCATAGTGCATTTCCCTGCAAAAACATCATCCCAATTCACACCCGCAAGTTCTAGCCTTATAGCCTCATAATTTGCCTTTCCCCAATTAAAAATTTTCCTGTCCTCTTTGATTCTATCCTTTTCCGTGATATTTATGAAGGCCAGGGAGCAGTGGTCACTGTCCCCCAGATGCTCACCCACTGAGAGATCTGTGACCTGACCCGGTTCATTACCTAGTACTAGATCTAGTATGGCATTCCCCCTGGTCGGCCTGTCCACATACTGTGACAGGAATCCATCCTGGACACACTTAACAAACTCTGCCCCAACTAAACCCTTGGAACTAATCAGGTGCCAATCAATATTTGGGAAGTTAAAGTCACCCATGATAACAACCCTGTTATTTTTACACCTTTCCAAAATCTGCCTCCCAATCTGCTCCTCTGTATCTCTGCTGCTACCAGGGGGCCTATAGAATACTCCAGATAGAGTAACTGCTCCCTTCCTGTTCCTGACTTCCACCCATATTGACTCAAAAGAGGATCCTGCCACATTACCCACCCTTTCTGTAGCTGTAATAGTATCCCTGACCAGTAATGCCACCCCTCCTCCCCTTTTTCCGCCCTCTCTATCCCTTTTAAAGCACTGAAATCCAGGAATATTGAGAATCCATTCCTGCCCTGGTGCCAGCCAAGTCTCTGTAATGGCCACTACATCATAATTCCATGTATGTATCCAAGCTCTCAGTTCATCACCTTTGTTCCTGATGCTTCTTGCATTGAGGTACGCACATTTCAGCCCTTCTACCTTACTGTCTTTACACCGTTTATTCTGCTTCTCTTTCCTCAAAGCCTCTCTGTATGTTAGATCTGGCTTTACTCCATGCACTTCTTTCACTGCTCTATCGCCCTGGGTCCCATCCCCCTCACAAATTAGTTTAAACCCTCCCGAACCATACTAGCAAACCTACCTGCAAGGATATTGCTCCCCCTCGAGTTCAGGTGCAACCCATCCAATCTGTACAGGTCCCACCTTCCCCAAAAGAGATCCCAATGATCCAGAAATCTAAAACCCTGCTCCCTGCACCAACTCCTCAGCCACGCATTCAACTGCCATCTCCTCCAATTCTTACCATCTCTGTCACGTAGCACTGGCAGCAATCCTGAGAACGTCACCCTTGAGGTCCTGTTCTTCAGCCTTCTGCCTAATTCCGGAAACTCACACTTCAGGACCTCATCCCTCTTCCTGCCTATGTCGTTGGTCCCAACATGTATCACGACTTCTGATTCCTTTCCCTCTCGTACCAGGATGTCGTGCACCCGGTCAGAGACATCCCGGACCCTGGCACCCGGGAGGCAACAAACCATGCGGGTGTCCTTCTCACGTCCACAAAATCTCCTGTCTGCTCCCCTGACTATAGAGTCTCCAATGACAACAGCTCTTCTCTTCTCCGTCCCACCCTTCTGCACTCAGTGCCGGAGGCCCTGCCACCGTGGCTCACACCTGGTCGGTCGTCCCCGCCGACAGTATCCAGGATGGTAAACTTATTATGCAGGGGAATGGCTACAGGGGTGCTCTGCACTACCTGTCTGCTCACCTTTGCTTTCCCCCCTCTGACTGTCACCCAACGACCTGCTTCCGACAGCCTAGATGTGACTACCTCCCTGTAGCTCTCATCTATGACTGCCTCATTCTCCCCTATGGGTCGAAGGTTATGCAGCTGCTGCTCCAGATTCCTTACACGGTCTTCCAGATCGCCCAGCCGTATGCACTTCTGGCAGATGTGACTCTGCGGGAGAGGGGCGTTCCCCCAAGACTGCCACATCTCACATGAGAGGCACATCACCGTCACAGGAGACATTGTAAAAACTAACTACGAGCTAGCTTCCTGAAGAGCATATTGAACCATCCTGAAGAGCAATGCTGACATCAATTCTAGACGGAAGGAGCACTTTGAAGATCTTCTAAATCAACTATCTCATTTGACAGGAATGTGATTAACAACATTCCAAAACAGCCCATTGACGACTCCCTAAGCAAAATACCAACATTTGAAGAAGTCAAGGAAGCCATCAAAACCTTGAAAAACAACAAGGCTGTTGGACTCGATGGAATACCAGATGAGGTCTACAAAATTGGAGGTAACCTGCTTCATTATCAACTACATCAACTTCTCATCAAGATCTGAATAAATGAAGACATACCAGCAGACTTTAGAGACTCAGCAATCGTTACCATCTACAAAAGGAAAGGTGATCGATCTGAACGTGGAAACTATTGTGGAATTTCCCTGTTAGCAACAGCAGGAAGCAGGAAAGATCCTCACCCGCATCATGAACAGCTGGCTCAGCCTTTAGTTGAGAAGATCCTTTCGGAGACTCAAGCCGGTTTTAGACCATCACGTGGAACAATCAATATGATCTTCACAATGCGACAACTACAAGAAAAATGTCATGAACAACTTCAACTTTTGTACATGGCATTCATCGACCTTTGACTTGGTATCAAGAGTACTCCTATGGGATGTCCTATCCACCTATGGATGCCCTGAAAAGTACATTCGAATCCTGAGACTCCTCCACGATGGCATGCTTGCCACAGTCATGGTCAGCAACAGTAACTGTGAGCCTTTTCAAGTTAGATCAGGAGCAAAACAGGGATGCGTGATTGCCCCAACTTTGTTCACAATCTTCTTTGCGTCAATCATTCACATCATCAAAGACGACCTATTCCCAGGAATTGAAATTGTCCGCAGAACAAATGGCAGACTTTTCAATCTTGCCCATCTCAAGTCCAAAAACAAGATGTCCATAAGTTCCCTCATCGAGTTCCAATACGCAGATGACAACAGTCATCTCTCATGCAGCTCTCTCAGAAAACCACCTACAACAGATTCTGACTGCCTTCAACCATGCAGACACGAAACTTGGACTTACCATCAATTCCAAGAAGACCCAGATCATCTACCAACCGTCACCAACTGACACAAATCGGATGGAACCATCAATTCATCTTGGCGAAACAACCCTGGAAAATGTGGACCACTTTCCATATCTTGGAAGTCACCTCTTCTCCTCCAATGTCGACCTTAATGACAAGATCCAACATAGTCTTAAATGCACTGGAACAGCTTTTGGACGTCTCCGAACAAGAGTCTTTCATGATCATGACATCCAATCAGACACCAAAATGTTAGCGTACAAAGCAGTGGTAATCCCAATGCTCCTGTATGCATCAGAAATGTGGACAACATACCGATAACTTCTGAAGGCACTTGAAAAGTTCCATCAATGCTGTCTTCAAAACATCTTAAATATCAGCTGGGAAGATAGAAGAACCAACATCAGTGTGCTAAATGAAGCAAAAACAAGCATTGAAGCCTACGTCATCAAGAACCAACTAAGATGGAGCGGTCATGTTGTTCGGATGAAAGACGAACGTCTGCCAAAACAAATCTTCTACTCCCAGCTTAAAGAAGGCAAACGTAAAAGAGGCGGACAACAGAAGAGATTCAAAGATGTCTTAAAAGCCAACCGGAAGAAATGTAACATCGACATCAACAATTGGGAAACCAATGCCAAGGACAGGAAACTTTGGCAAGCCATCATCCAAGAAGGAACAGCAACTTTCGAAGCCAACAAATGTGCAGAATGAGAAGAAAAGCGAAGAAAATGGAAAGAGAAGTAGCAACAACCAAAGCCCGATCTGCCATCTGGAACTACCTGTCCTGAATGCGGAGGAACTTTCAAAGCCAAGATTGGACTCATAAGCCACTTGAGAGCCCATAAGTAGATCAACGGAATGAAGACCATCATCCTCGACCTCGAGGGATAACCACGACGACGGTGACGTGTGTGTGTGAATGGATTGAATGGCTTGTCATATGAAGAGTGTTTGGCTCTGGGTCTGCATTTGCTGGAATTCACAAGAATGAGGGGTGACCTCATTGAAACATTGAATGGTGAAAGGTCTTGATAGAGTGGATGTGGAGAGGGTGTTTCCTATGGTGGGAGAGTCTAAGACCGAGGACACAGCCTCAGAATAGAGGGGTGTCCTTTTAGAACAGAGATGAGGAGGAATTTCTTTAGCTAGAGAGGGGTGAATCTGTGGAATTCGTTGCTGCAGGCAGCTGTGGAGGCTAAGCCTTTACAGATATTTAAGGCAGAGGTTGATAGATTCTTAATTGGTCAGGGCATGAAGGGATGCTGGAGATTGGGGCTGAGAGGAAAATTTGTTCAGCCTTGATGAAATGGTGATGCAGACTCGATGGGCCAAATGGCCTAATTCTGCTTCTATATTCGATGGTCTTAAAGCAAACAATACATTTCCTGTATGTTCGCATTTACATGTGATAAGTAAATGGAATCTGCATCTGGTGCTGTGTGGAATGAGCACTTGCAGCACCGGAGTTTGGAGTTCATATCCTATGCTGTCTGTAAGGAGTTTGTACATTCTCCCTGTGAACGACATGCGTTTCCTCCTGGTGCTCTGCTTTCCTTCCACAGTCCAAAGACATACTTGTTAGCTGGTCATTGTAAATTGGCCTGTGTTTAGGCTGGGGGGGGGGGTAAATCAGAGGTTACTAGATGGTGTGGCTCGTTGGGCCAGAGGGCTTGTTTTCTGCTGTATTTCTAAACAAATAAACAAGTAGTTTGATGTTTCTAATGAGTGTGCAGTTGTTTATAACTCTGCTCTTCACTCTAGGACTACTGAACAATGAAGGAGGTGACTAGAGGACCCTAGAAGGAGGTGACTAGAGGACCACAGCCTGATGTGGATGAGATTCCCAGTCGCTCTCTGCTGCTTCAGGATGAGTCTTTCCAGGTGGGCAGGAATTCTGTTCCTCCTGCTCTGCTTGTTCACCGTCTTCTGGTGCCACAGGAAGGAAGCAAGGCTGTGCAGAAAGAATTCTTGCGGCTGTGAGACTTGTATCGCAGAACAACGAGTCTCACTCTGGTTTGACAAGAGGTTTAATTCAACTGTTCAGCCACTACTGACCAGTGATAACCAGGACATCCCCCACGATATTCTCCTGTGGTGGTTGGTGAGTCAAACTTACAGATTTCAGGGAAAATGAAAATCAAATAAAGTGCAGACATTGGAAACCTGAACTGAGACTACTGAAAGCTGATACTTGTCAGGGCAGGCAGAGCTTGTAATACATCGAACATTACAGCACAGTACAGGTCGCCATGTTGTGCTGATCTTTTAACCTACTCTAAAAATAATCTAACTCTTCCCTCCCACACTGTCCTCCAGTTTTTCTTTCATCCATGTGACTACCTAAGAGTTTCTAATGTATCTGTCTCTACCAGCACCCCTGGCAGGGTGTTTCACACACCCATCACTCACTGTGTAAAGAACTTAGCTCTGACATCCCACAGTACTGTGCAAACGTCTTGGGCAAATATTTTAAAAAATCTGTAAAGTGAAGATACTTTGAACAATAATGAAATGAAAAGTTTATAAATATCAAAAAAGTTACTATGAAGAGCAGCAAACAGTAAAGAACTAAATCAGATCAATCTTTGGCATGACCACCCTTTGCATTTAAAACTTAATCAATTCTTGTAGCTACATTGTCATGCAGTTTTATAAGAAAATTGACTGGCCAGTCATTTCAAGCAGCTGAAGACTTGCCGCAGTTCTTCTGCAGACTTTGGTTGTCTCACTTGCTTCTGTCTCTCCAGGTAATCCCAGACAGCCTCAATGATGTTGAGCTCAGGGCCCTGTGGAGGCAAAAATCCTTCTTCTATTTGCTAGTGACAGTTCATTGTGACCCTGGCCGTATGTCTGGGCTTGTTGTCCTTCTGCAGGATGGAGTTGGGGCTGATCAGATACCTCTCTTATGGTACTGTGTGATGGATGAGAATCTGCTTGACACTTATCCATGAAAGGAAATATAAGATTTGCTCAAACTGCCTCCTCTTTGAGCCAAAAATGTCAAATTTTGACAAGCCATTCAATCCTGGAATCATTTTTGTGAACCTCCTTTGAACCCTCTCCAGGTTCAGCACATCCTTTCGAAGATAAGGGGCCCAAACCTGCCCACAATACTCCAAGTGAGACCTCACCAGTGCTTTATAAAGTCTCAACATTACATCCTTGCTTTTATATTCCAGTCCTCTTGAAATGAATGCTAACATTGCATTTGTCTTCCTCAGCACAGACTCAAACTGCAATTTAACCTTTGGGGAATCCTGCACAAGGACTTCCACGTCCTTCTGCAGCTCGATATTTTGTACTTAGTCAACCCTTTCATTTCTTCTACTGAAGTGCATGACCATCACATACCGGTGACAATAAACCTGATCCTGATTCATACACTTTCTGACACTGTATTCCATCTGCCATTTCTTTGCCCATTCTCTTATTTTGTCTAAATCCTTCGGTAGCCTCTCTGCTTCCTCAACACTGCCTGCCCCTCCACCTGTCTTCATATCATCTGCAAACTTTGCAAAGCCATCAATTCTATCATCCAAATTATTGACATATAATGTACAAAGAATTTACACAGACCCCTGTGGAACACCGCTAGTCACCTTCAGCCAACCAGAAGAGGTTCCCTTTATTCTCACTTTGTATCCTGCCAATCAGTCACTGCTTTATCCATGCTAGAATCTTTCCTGTACAGTAATACTATCAGCTCATAGTTTGTAAGCAGCCTTATGTGTGGCACCTTGTCAAAGGCCTTCTGAAAATCCAAGTACACAACATCAAACAATTCTCCTTTGTTAACCTTGCTTGTTACTTCTTTAAAGAATTCCAATAGATTTGTTAGGCAAGATTTTCCCTTGAGGAAACCATGCCGACTAAGGCCAATTTTATCATGTGCCTCCAAGTACCCTGAGTTCTCATCCTTGATAAGAGACTCCAACATCTTCCCAACCACTGAGGTTAGACTAACTGGCCTATAGTTTCCTTTCTTTTGCCCCTCTCCCTTCTTGAAGAGTGGAGTGACATTTGCAATTTTCCAGTCTTCCGGTGATTCTAGTGATTCTAGTGATTCTGGTGATTCTTGGAAGATCATTACTAATGCCTCCACAATGTCTTCGGCCACCTCTTTGAGAATCATGTTCTGTGATTTCTCCAGTGTTTTTATAACTTTTTGACCTGCTTTACTAGGGAGTAAGTTCATGGAGATGCAGGTGGATGCCCCACCAGTGTCCTGGATTTCAGACTACCTGTCCAGACGGCCACATAATGTGAGATTGCAGAGCTGTGCATCAGATACTGTAGTTAGTAGCACAGGGGCACCTCAGGGGACTGTCCTGTCCCCCTTCCTGTTCACCATCTACATCTCGGACTTCAGCTACATCTTGGAGTTCTGCCACCTGCAGAAGTTATTAGATGACTCAGTAATTGTGGGTTGTATCAGCCAGGGTCAAGAGGCTGAGTACAGAAGAGTGGTGACAACTTTGTTGAGTGATGTGGGTTGAATCACCTGTACTCTGCTGCAGATGTTCTACGACTCAGTGGTGGCCATCATTCTATTCCACTCCGTAGCCTGCTGGGGCAGCAGGGTGAGAACAGCTGATGCCAAGAAGACCAATAACCTCATTAGGAAGGCTGGTTCTGTTCTGGGGGTGGAACTGGATTCCCTGATGGTTCTGCCTGAGAGGAGGATGCTGCAGAAGCTACGGAGCGTTATCTCACACCCTCCATGACACATTGGACAAACAGAGGAGCATCTTTAGTAACAGACTGATTCCATCAAGATGCACCACTGAACGTCACAGGAGACCCTTTTTCCCTCTCGCTATAAGACTGCACAATTTCTCCTCCTCAAATGTATATGGTTTCATTGCACATCTGTATTTTGCACTATTACTTTTTAATGCACATTTGTGTTCTTTTTCATACCTCAATGCTTACATTTTGTATTTTAAGTATATATTTCTGACTGAGCAACTTTGCAGCAATAATTTCCTTAAGGATAAATAAAGTTTAATTTTATCTTATCTTTCAGAACGCTGTGGTGTACACCATCTGGTCCAGGTGACTTATCTACCTCAGACCTTTCAGTTTCCCAAGAACCTTCTCTCTAGTTATGCTAACTTCACACACTTCTGACCCCTGACACCGGGAACTTCCACCATACTGCTGGTGTCTTTCACAGTGAGGACTAATGCAATATTTTTATTCAGTTCATTCGCTCTTTCATGAAACTTATTACTACCTCTCTAGCATCATTTTCCAGCAGCCCGATATCCACTCTCACCTCTCTTTTACATTTTATGTATCTGAAGTAACTTTTGGTATCCTCTTTAATATTATTAGCTAGCTTACTTTCCCATTCTATCTTTATCTTAATAACTTTTTTAGTTTCCTTTTGTAGGTTTTTAGAAGCTTCCCAATCCTCTAACTTCCACGTTTTGCTCTATGATATGCCCCCTTTGACTTTTATGTTGGTTTTGACTTCCTTTGTTAGCCATGGCTGTGACATGTTGCCTTTAGAATATTTCTTCCTCTTTGGGATGTATCTATCCTGTGCCTTCCGAATTGCTTCCAGAAATTCCAGTCATTGCTGCTCTGCTGTCATCCCTGCCAGTGTTCTTTTCCAATCAATCCTAGCCAACTCCTCTCTCAGGCCTCTGTAATTCCCTTTAGTCCACTGTAATACTGATACATCTGACTTCAGCTTCATCTTCTCAAATTTCAGGGTGAATTTGATTGTATTATGATCACTAAGGGTTCTTTTACCTTAAGCTCTCTAATCAGTTTCGAATCATTGTACAACACCCAATCCAGAATACCTGATCCCTTGCTGGGCTCAACCACAAGCTGCTCTAAAAAACCATCTCGTAGGAATTCTAGAAACCACCCCACCCCCCACCCCGGAATCCAGCACCAATCTGATTTTCCCAATCTACCTGCATATTGAAGTCTCCCATGACTATTGTAACATCGTCCTTTTGACATGCATTTTCTGTCTCCCATTGTAATTTGTAGTCCATATCCTGACTTCTATTTGGACCTCGGTATACAACTCCCATCAGTGATTTTTTACCCTTGCAGTTTCTTAGCTCCAGCCACAAAGATTTAACACCTTCTGACCCCATGACACCTCTTTCTAATGTTTTGATTTCATCCCCTTTTTGCCAAAGGAGCTATACCTCCCCACCTGTCTCCTGCCTGTCCTTTTGATACAGTGTGTATCCTTGGACATTAAGTTCCCAGCTATAATCAGTGATGCCCACAGCATCATACATGCCAATCTGTGAGTGTGCTGCAAGTTGAGTGCACACATTCAAATACAACACCTGTATTCACCCTTTTCGATTTTGTCTGCCTTTTATGTTACAACTCATCCTATTGCCCTTTCAACAGCCTCTCCTCACTACTCATTGGCTCTGCTTGAAAATCTGGTACCTCATCTTCAGCACTATCATCCACCTTTCCTATGATACTTCTTACATTGAAGTATATGCAGCTCAGGATGCCAGTCAACCTTTTGATTCCTAACTTTTGTCTGAGGTCTTACCAACATCTGCTCCACAACCTCTCCAGTCACTGTTCTGGCACTCTGGTTCCCATCTCTCTGCACCCCTACTGTTTAGCATTAACCAGTCTTCCCACTAGGATATTAATCCCCATCAAATGCATGTGTAAACTGTCCCTTCTGTACAAGTCTCACCTTCTCCATGGAGGGAACAGAGGGGCGCCCTTTTAGAATGGAGATGAGGAGATATTTCTTTAGACAGTGGTGAATCTGTGGAACTCAATGTCACGGGCAGCTTGGAGGCCAAGTCTTTTTGTACATTTAAGGCAGAGGTTGATAGATTCTTGAGTAGTCAGGGCATGAAGGGATATGGGGAGAACGCAGGAGATTGGGGCTGGGAAGGAAAATGGATCAGCCATGATGAAATGGCAGAGCAGACTCGATGGGCTGAATGACATCATTCTGCTCCTATATTTTATGGCCTTATGAGCATTGGAGCACTGAAAAATGTGATCAATGGAGGCATAATGAAGGAAGCTGTAGCGGACAGTGTGGTTTCTTTACTCTGTGTGTGATGTGTCCACAATTCTCTATAGTCGTTTGAGCTGATGTGCAGAGCAGTCAGCACGCCAAGCCCAGGTGCATCCAGGCAGAATACTTTATCTGGTGCAGAGACAAAAATTCGTGACAGTTGATGGGGGCATGCCAAATGGGGATCTTGCTGTGCCTTCCCTCTGACTAGGAGTGTTCCACTCTCTGTTAGGGCATCAGGGATGGACCCCACTAATAATTAATGCACAAAAGGAGGCCGTTGGATTGCCTGTCCCATCCATGCCAGCTCAATTCTTCATTTCCCTCTAACCTCTCTTCTCCATCTACTCCGTACCCTAACTTCCCTGCCAACTAAAATGTCCCATTAACTGACCTGCATGACTTTAGGATGTGGGAGGGAACTAGAACATTTGAGGAAGCCACACTCACAGGCAGTGTGTGAAAACTCCACACTTACAGCCCGAGGCTGGGCTGTGGGATGTTTGGTTTGGGAGGGATGAGAGGGAGTGTGTGGGTGGGCTGCAGGAGGTTTGATTTGGGTGGGCTGGGTGGGAGTGTGTGTTTGGGGTGGGTGGGCTGCGGGAGGTTTGATTTGGGAGGGGTGGGTGGGAGGGTTGTTATTTTGCTCCTCAGTGAAATCTGCTGGTGTTTTTGGTCCTTGCAGAAGCTGCAGCTGAGAAAACCAGCATTGGCCTTGGCTCACCACCAGCTCTTCCAGAGAGGGATCAAGTCCAAGCCAGTGCTGAGGATGAACCCCTGTCGCTGTCAGACCTGTGCAGTTGTGGGCAACTCCGGGAATCTCAATGGATCAAACTACGGGAAGTTAATCGACTCACATGGCTTTGTTTTCAGGTGGGTTTTCACATTAACTTTGGACCAGGGGAAGGTTCATGTGGAATGGGGATGTAGTTTCTCCAACAATCAAGGCAACTTTACCAATCACCGTCTGACTCCAGAACAGTTCAAAGCCATCACTGCGACCTTGCAGAAAAGAGCATCTTGCTGGATGTATTCAGAATCTGGTTGAATATTACCGACAAAGGTCATGAAAATTGTTGCATTGTGGCAGCAGGATATTGCAATACTTGAGATTTACTGTTCATTGATATTTGGGGGATCATTGTCCATTGCTGAGGGAGGAGGCTGTTCCAAAAACGTTGAGTGTGTATCTTCAGGCTGATGTAACTGCTCTCTGATGATGGTAACTGATGGAATGGCCCGGATGGAGGGGGTTCTTCATGACGGATGCTGACTTCCTGAGGAAGTGCCTTTTGAAGATGTGCTTGGAGGTGGGGGGGGTTAGTGTGTGGTGACGGGGGGGAGGGTCAGTGTGTGGTGACGGGGGGGAATGTCAGTGTGTGGTGACGGGGGGAGGGTCAGTGTGTGGTGATGGGGGGAGGATCAATGGGTGGTGACAGGGGGAGGGTCAGTGTGGGTGGTGACGGGGGAGTGTCAGTGTGCGGTGACGGGGAGGGTCAGTGTGCGGTGACGGGGGGAGTGTCAGTGTGGGTGGTGACGAGGGAGTGTCAGTGTGTGGTGACGGGGGGAGTGTCAGTGTGTGGTGACGGGGGGAGGGTCAGAGTGGGTGGTGACGGGGGAAGTGTCAGTGTGTGGTGACGGGGGAAGTGTCAGTGTGTGGTGACGGGAAGTGTCAGTGTGTGTGGTGACGGGGGAGGGTCAGTGTGGGTGGTGACGGGGGAAGTGTCAGTGTGTGGTGACGGGGGGAGTGTCAGTGTGTGGTGACGGGGGAGTGTCAATGTGTGTGGTGACGGGGGGAGTGTCAGTGTGTGTGGTGACGGGGGGAGGGTCAGTGTGTGTGGTGACGGGGAGTGTCAGTGTGGGTGGTGACGGGGAGTGTCAGTGTGTGTGGTGACGGGGGGAGGGTCAGTGTGTGGTGACGGGGGGAGGGTCAGTGTGTGTGGTGACGGGGGGAGGGTCAGTGTGTCGTGACGGGAGTGTCAGTGTGGGTGGTGACGGGGAGTGTCAGTGTGTGTGGTGACGGGGAGTGTCAGTGTGTGTGGTGACAGGGGAGGGTCAGTAGCTGGTGATGGTGGGAGGGTCAGTGTGTGGTGACGGGGGGAGGGTCAGTGTGGGTGGTGACGGGGGAGGGTCAGTGTGGGTGGTGACGGGAGGGTCAGTGTGGGTGGTGACGGGAGTGTCAGTGTGGGTGGTGACGGGGGGAGTGTCAGTGTGTGTGGTGACGGGGGGAGGGTCAGTGTGTGTGGTGATGTGGGGAGGGTCAGTGTGTGGTGACGGGGGGAGGGTCAGTGTGTGTGGTGACGGGGGGAGGGTCAGTGTGTGGTGGCGGGAGTGTCAGTGTGGGTGGTGACGGGGAGTGTCAGTGTGTGTGGTGACGGGGGGAGTGTCAGTGTGTGTGGTGACGGAGGGAGGGTCAGTGTGGGTGGTGACGGGGGAGGGTCAGTGTGGGTGGTGATGTGGGGAGGGTCAGTGTGTGGTGACGGGGGGAGGGTCAGTGTGTGGTGATGTGGGGAGGGTCAGTGTGTTTGGTGACGGGGGGAGTGTCAGTGTGTGTGGTGACCGGGGGCGGGGGGTTCAGTGTGTGGTGACGGGGGGAGTGTCAGTGTGGGTGGTGACGGGTGAGTGTCAGTGTGGGTGGTGACGGGGAGGGTCAGTGTGGGTGGTGATGTGGGGAGGGTCAGTGTGTGGTGACGGGGGGAGGGTCAGTGTGTGTGGTGACGGGGGGAGGGTCAGTGTGTGGTGACGGGGGGAGGGTCAGTGTGGGTGGTGACGGGGGGAGCGTCAGTGTGTGCTGACGGGGGGAGTGTCAGTGTGTGTGGTGACAGGGGGAGGGTCAGTGTGTGGTGACAGGGGGAGGGTCAGTGTGGGTGGTGACGGGGGGAGGGTCAGTGTGTGGTGACGGGGGGAGGGTCAGTGTGTGGTGACGGGGGGAGGGTCAGTAACTGGTGACGGGGGGAGGGTCAGTGTGGGTGGTGACGGGGGGGAGTGTCAGTGTGTGTGGTGACGGGGGGAGGGTCAGTAGCTGGTGACGGGGGGAGGGTCAGTGTGCGGTGACGGTGGGAGGGTCAGTGTGTGGTGACGGGGGGAGGGTCAGTGTGGGTGGTGACGGGGGGAGGGTCAGTGTGTTTCGTGATGGGGGGAATGTCAGTGTGGGTGGTGACGGGGGGAGGGTCAGTGTGTGGTGACGGGGTGAGTGTCAGTGTGTGGTGACGGGGGAGGGTCAGTGTGGGTGGTGACAGTGTCAGTGTGTGGTGATGGCGGGTGAGTGTCAGTGTGTGGTGACGGGGGGGAGTGTCAGTGTGTTTGGTTATGGGGGGACGGTCAGTATGTGGTGACGGGGGGAGGGTCAGTGTGGGTGGTGATGTGGGGAGTCTCAGTGTGTGGTGGTGAGGGGGGAGGGTCAGTGTGGGTGGTGACGTGGGGAGGGTCAGTGTGTGGTGATGGGGGAGTGTCAGTGTGTGTGGTGACGGGGGAGGGTCAGTGTGTGGTGACGGGGGGAGGGTCAGTGTGTGTGGTGACGGGGGAGGGTCAGTGTGTGGTGACGGGGGTGAGGGTCAGTGTGGGTGGTGGGGGGGAGGGTCAGTGTGGGTGGTAACGGCGGGGGGAGTGTCAGTGTGTTTGGTTACGGGGGGAGGGTCAGTGTTTGGTGACGTGGAGGGTCAGTGTGGGTGGTGATGTGGGGAGGGTCAGTGTGTGGTGACGGGGGGAGGGTCAGTGTGTGTGGTGACGGGGGGAGGGTCAGTGTGGGTGGTAAAGGGGTAGGGTCAGTGTGTGCTGACGGGGGGAGTGTCAGTGTGTGTGGTGACGGGGGGAGGGTCAGTGTGTGTGGTGACGGGGGGAGGGTCAGTGTGGGTGGTGATGTGGGGAGGGTCAGTGTGTGTGGTGACGGGGGGAGGGTCAGTGTGTGTGGTGACGGGGGGAGGGTCAGTGTGTGGTGACGGGGGGAGTGTCAGTGTGGGTGGTGACGGGGGGAGCGTCAGTGTGTGCTGACGGGGGGAGTGTCAGTGTGTGTGGTGACAGGGGGAGGGTCAGTGTGTGGTGACAGGGGGAGGGTCAGTGTGGGTGGTGACGGGGGGAGGGTCAGTGTGTGGTGACGGGGGGAGGGTCAGTAACTGGTGACGGGGGGAGGGTCAGTGTGGGTGGTGACGGGGGGGAGTGTCAGTGTGTGTGGTGACGGGGGGAGGGTCAGTAGCTGGTGACGGGGGGAGGGTCAGTGTGCGGTGACGGTGGGAGGGTCAGTAACTGGTGACGGGGGGAGGGTCAGTGTGGGTGGTGACGGGGGGAGGGTCAGTGTGTTTCGTGATGGGGGGAATGTCAGTGTGGGTGGTGACGGGGGGAGGGTCAGTGTGTGGTGACGGGGTGAGTGTCAGTGTGTGGTGACGGGGGAGGGTCAGTGTGGGTGGTGACAGTGTCAGTGTGTGGTGATGGCGGGTGAGTGTCAGTGTGTGGTGACGGGGGGGAGTGTCAGTGTGTTTGGTTATGGGGGGACGGTCAGTATGTGGTGACGGGGGGAGGGTCAGTGTGGGTGGTGATGTGGGGAGTCTCAGTGTGTGGTGGTGAGGGGGGAGGGTCAGTGTGGGTGGTGACGTGGGGAGGGTCAGTGTGTGGTGATGGGGGAGTGTCAGTGTGTGTGGTGACGGGGGAGGGTCAGTGTGTGGTGACGGGGGGAGGGTCAGTGTGTGTGGTGACGGGGGAGGGTCAGTGTGTGGTGACGGGGGTGAGGGTCAGTGTGGGTGGTGGGGGGGAGGGTCAGTGTGGGTGGTAACGGCGGGGGGAGTGTCAGTGTGTTTGGTTACGGGGGGAGGGTCAGTGTTTGGTGACGGGGAGGGTCAGTGTGGGTGGTGATGTGGGGAGGGTCAGTGTGTGGTGACGGGGGGAGGGTCAGTGTGTGTGGTGACGGGGGGAGGGTCAGTGTGGGTGGTAAAGGGGTAGGGTCAGTGTGTGCTGACGGGGGGAGTGTCAGTGTGTGTGGTGACGGGGGGAGGGTCAGTGTGGGTGGTGACGGGGGGAGGGTCAATGTGTGGGGACGTGGGGACGGTCAGTGTGTTTGGTGACGGGGAGGGTCAGTGTGGGTGGTGACGGGGGGAGGGTCAGTGTGTGTTGTGACGGGGGAGGGTCAGTGTGTGGTGACGGGGGGAGGATCAGTGTGTGTGGTGAGGGGGGAGTGTCAGTGTGGGTGGTGACGGGGGGAGGGTCAGTGTGCGATGACGGGGGGAGTGTCAGTGTGTGTGGTGACGGGTGTGAGTGTCAATGTGTGTGGTGATGGGGGAGGGTCAGTGTGGGTGGTGATGTGGGGGGTGTCAGTGTGGGTGGTGACGGGGGAGTGTTAGTGTGTGGTGACAGGGGGAGGGTCAGTGTGGGTGGTGACGGGGGACGGTCAGTATGTGGTGACGGGGGGAGGGTCAGTGTGTGGTGACGGGGGAGGGTCTGTGTGTGTTGTGACGGGGGGAGGGTCAGTGTGTTGTGACGGGAGTGTCTGTGTGTTGTGATGGGGGAGTGTCACTGTGGGTGGTGACGTGGGGACGGTCAGTGTGTTTGGTGACGGGGAGGGTCAGTGTGGGTTGTGATGTGGGGAGGGTCAGTGTGTGGTGACGGGGGGAGGGTCAGTGTGGGTGGTGATGTGGGGAGGGTCAGTGTGTGTGGTGACGGGGGGAGGGTCAGTGTGGGTGGTGATGTGGGGAGGGTCAGTGTGTGGTGACGGGGGGAGGGTCAGTGTGGGTGGTGACGGGGAGAGGGTCAGTGTGTGTGGTGACGGGGTGAGTGTCAATGTGTGTGGTGACTGGGGGAGGGTCAGTGTGGGTGGTGATGTGGGGGGTGTCAGTGTGGGTGGTGATGTGGGGAGTGTCAGTGTGTGTGGTGATGTGGGGAGGGTTAGTGTGCGGTGACGGGGGGAAGGTCAGTGTGTGTGGTGACGGGGGGAGGGTCAGTGTGTGGTGACGGGGAGGGTCAGTGTGTTTGGTGACGTGGGGAGGGTCAGTGTCTGTGGTGACGGGGGGAGGGTCAGTGTGGGTGGTGACGGGGGGAGGGTCAGTGTGTGTGGTGACGGGGTGAGTGTCAATGTGTGTGGTGACGGGGGGAGGGTCAGTGTGGGTGGTGACGGGGGGAGTGACAGTGTGTGTGGTGATGTGGGGAGGGTCAGTGTGCGGTGACGGGGGGAGGGTCAGTGTGTGTGGTGACGGGGAGGGTCAGTGTGTTTGGTGACGGGGGGAGGGTCAGTGTGTTGTGACGGGGGGAGGGTCAGTGTGTGTGGTGACAGGGGGAGTGTCTGTGTGTTGTGATGGGGGGAGTGTCACTGTGGGTGGTGACGTGGGGACGGTTAGTGTGTTTGGTGACGGGGAGGGTCAGTGTGGGTGGTGATGTGGGGAGTGTCAGTGTGGGTGGTGATGTGGGGAGGGTCAGTGTGTGTGGTGACGGGGGAGGGTCAGTGTGTGGTGACGGGGGGAGGGTCAGTGTGGGTGGTGATGTGGGGAGGGTCAGTGTGTGTGGTGACGGGGGAGGGTCAGTGTGGGTGGTGATGTGGGGAGGGTCAGTGTGTGGTGATGGGGGGAGGGTCAGTGTGGGTGGTGACGTGGGGAGTGTCAGTGTGTGCGGTGACGGGGTGAGTGTCAATGTGTGTGGTGACGGGGGGAGGGTCAGTGTGGGTGGTGATGTGGGGGGTGTCAGTGTGGGTGGTGACGGGGGGAGTGTCAGTGTGTGTGGTGATGTGCGGAGGGTCAGTGTGCGGTGACGGGGGGAGGGTCAGTGTGTGTGGTGACGGGGGGAGGGTCAATGTGTGGTGACGGGGAGGGTCAGTGTGTTTGGTGACGTGGGGAGGGTCAGTGTGTTGTGACGGGGGGGTCAGTGTGGGTGGTGATGTGGGGAGGGTCAGTGTGTGGTGACGGGGGGAGGGTCAGTGTGGGTGGTGATGTGGGGAGGGTCAGTGTGTGTGGTGACGGGGGGAGGGTCAGTGTGTGTGGTGACGGGGAGGGTCAGTGTGTGGTGACAGGGGGAGGGTCAGTGTGGGTGGTGACGGGGGGAGGGTCAGTGTGTGGTGACGGGGGGAGGGTCAGTGTGTGGTGACGGGGGGAGGGTCAGTAACTGGTGACGGGGGGAGGGTCAGTGTGGGTGGTGACGGGGGGGAGTGTCAGTGTGTGTGGTGACGGGGGGAGGGTCAGTGTGCGGTGACGGTGGGAGGGTCAGTGTGTTTCGTGATGGGGGGAATGTCAGTGTGGGTGGTGACGGGGGGAGGGTCAGTGTGTGGTGACGGGGTGAGTGTCAGTGTGTGGTGACGGGGGAGGGTCAGTGTGGGTGGTGACAGTGTCAGTGTGTGGTGATGGCGGGTGAGTGTCAGTGTGTGGTGACGGGGGGGAGTGTCAGTGTGTTTGGTTATGGGGGGACGGTCAGTATGTGGTGACGGGGGGAGGGTCAGTGTGGGTGGTGATGTGGGGAGTCTCAGTGTGTGGTGGTGAGGGGGGAGGGTCAGTGTGGGTGGTGATGTGGGGAGGGTCAGTGTGTGGTGATGGGGGAGTGTCAGTGTGTGTGGTGACGGGGGAGGGTCAGTGTGTGTGGTGACGGGGGAGGGTCAGTGTGTGGTGACGGGGGGAGGGTCAGTGTGTGTGGTGACGGGGGAGGGTCAGTGTGTGGTGACGGGGGTGAGGGTCAGTGTGGGTGGTGGGGGGGAGGGTCAGTGTGGGTGGTAACGGCGGGGGGAGTGTCAGTGTGTTTGGTTACGGGGGGAGGGTCAGTGTTTGGTGACGGGGAGGGTCAGTGTGGGTGGTGATGTGGGGAGGGTCAGTGTGTGGTGACGGGGGGAGGGTCAGTGTGGGTGGTGATGTGGGGAGGGTCAGTGTGTGTGGTGACGGGGGGAGGGTCAGTGTGGGTGGTGATGTGGGGAGGGTCAGTGTGTGGTGACGGGGGGAGGGTCAGTGTGGGTGGTGACGGGGAGAGGGTCAGTGTGTGTGGTGACGGGGTGAGTGTCAATGTGTGTGGTGACTGGGGGAGGGTCAGTGTGGGTGGTGATGTGGGGGGTGTCAGTGTGGGTGGTGATGTGGGGAGTGTCAGTGTGTGTGGTGATGTGGGGAGGGTTAGTGTGCGGTGACGGGGGGAAGGTCAGTGTATGTGGTGACGGGGGGAGGGTCAGTGTGTGGTGACGGGGAGGGTCAGTGTGTTTGGTGACGTGGGGAGGGTCAGTGTCTGTGGTGACGGGGGGAGGGTCAGTGTGGGTGGTGACGTGGGGAGGGTCAGTGTGTGTGGTGACGGGGTGAGTGTCAATGTGTGTGGTGACGGGGGGAGGGTCAGTGTGGGTGGTGACGGGGGGAGTGACAGTGTGTGTGGTGATGTGGGGAGGGTCAGTGTGCGGTGACGGGGGGAGGGTCAGTGTGTGTGGTGACGGGGGGAGGGTCAGTGTGTGGTGACGGGGAGGGTCAGTGTGTTTGGTGACGGGGGGAGGGTCAGTGTGTTGTGACGGGGGGAGGGTCAGTGTGTGTGGTGACAGGGGGAGTGTCTGTGTGTTGTGATGGGGGGAGTGTCACTGTGGGTGGTGACGTGGGGACGGTTAGTGTGTTTGGTGACGGGGAGGGTCAGTGTGGGTGGTGATGTGGGGAGTGTCAGTGTGGGTGGTGATGTGGGGAGGGTCAGTGTGTGTGGTGACGGGGGAGGGTCAGTGTGTGGTGACGGGGGGAGGGTCAGTGTGGGTGGTGATGTGGGGAGGGTCAGTGTGTGTGGTGACGGGGGAGGGTCAGTGTGGGTGGTGATGTGGGGAGGGTCAGTGTGTGGTGATGGGGGGAGGGTCAGTGTGGGTGGTGACGTGGGGAGTGTCAGTGTGTGCGGTGACGGGGTGAGTGTCAATGTGTGTGGTGACGGGGGGAGGGTCAGTGTGGGTGGTGATGTGGGGGGTGTCAGTGTGGGTGGTGACGGGGGGAGTGTCAGTGTGGGTGGTGATTTGGGGAGTGTCAGTGTGTGTGGTGATGTGGGGAGGGTTAGTGTGCGGTGACGGGGGGAAGGTCAGTGTGTGTGGTGACGGGGGGAGGGTCAGTGTGTGGTGACGGGGAGGGTCAGTGTGTTTGGTGATGTGGGGAGGGTCAGTGTCTGTGGTGACGGGGGGAGGGTCAGTGTGGGTGGTGACGGGGGGAGGGTCAGTGTGTGTGGTGACGGGGTGAGTGTCAATGTGTGTGGTGACGGGGGGCGGGTCAGTGTGGGTGGTGACGGGGGGAGTGACAGTGTGTGTGGTGATGTGGGGAGGGTCAGTGTGCGGTGACGGGGGGAGGGTCAGTGTGTGTGGTGACGGGGGGAGGGTCAGTGTGTGGTGACGGGGAGGGTCAGTGTGTTTGGTGACGGGGGGAGGGTCAGTGTGTTTGGTGACGGGGGGAGGGTCAGTGTGTTGTGACGGGGGGAGGGTCAGTGTGTGTGGTGACAGGGGGAGTGTCTGTGTGTTGTGATGGGGGGAGTGTCACTGTGGGTGGTGACGTGGGGACGGTTAGTGTGTTTGGTGACGGGGAGGGTCAGTGTGGGTGGTGATGTGGGGAGTGTCAGTGTGGGTGGTGATGTGGGGAGGGTCAGTGTGTGTGGTGACGGGGGAGGGTCAGTGTGTGGTGACGGGGGGAGGGTCAGTGTGGGTGGTGATGTGGGGAGGGTCAGTGTGTGTGGTGACGGGGGAGGGTCAGTGTGGGTGGTGATGTGGGGGGTGTCAGTGTGGGTGGTGACGGGGGGAGTGTCAGTGTGTGTGGTGATGTGGGGAGGGTCAGTGTGCGGTGACGGGGGAGGGTCAGTGTGTGTGGTGACGGGGGGAGGGTCAATGTGTGGTGACGGGGAGGGTCAGTGTGTTTGGTGACGTGGGGAGGGTCAGTGTGTTGTGACGGGGGGGTCAGTGTGGGTGGTGATGTGGGGAGGGTCAGTGTGTGGTGACGGGGGGAGGGTCAGTGTGGGTGGTGATGTGGGGAGGGTCAGTGTGTGTGGTGACGGGGGGAGGGTCAGTGTGGGTGGTGATGTGGGGAGGGTCAGTGTGTGGTGACGGGGGGAGGGTCAGTGTGTGTGGTGACGGGGTGAGTGTCAATGTGTGTGGTGACGGGGGGAGGATCAGTGTGGGTGGTGATGTGGGGGGTGTCAGTGTGGGTGGTGACGGGGGAGGGTCAGTGTAGGTGGTGACGGGGGGAGTGTCAGTGTGTGTGGTGATGTGGGGAGGGTCAGTGTGCGGTGACGGGGGGAGGGTCAGTGTGTGTGGTGACGGGGGGAGGGTCAGTGTGTGGTGACGGGGGAGAGTCAGTGTGTGGTGACGGGGGGAGGGTCAGTGTGTGGTGACGGGGAGGGTCAGTGTGTTTGGTGACGTGGGGAGGGTCAGTGTGTGTGGTGATGGGGGGAGGGTCAGTGTGGGTGGTGACGGGGGGAGGGTCGGTGTGTGTGGTGACGGGGTGAGTGTCAATGTGTGTGGTGACGGGGGGAGGGTCAGTGTGGGTGGTGATGTGGGGGGTGTCAGTGTGGGTGGTGACGGGGGGAGTGTCAGTGTGTGTGGTGATGTGGGGAGGGTCAGTGTGCGTTGACGGGGGGAGGGTCAGTGTGTTGTGACGGGGGGAGGGTCAGTGTGTTGTGACGGGAGTGTCTGTGTGTTGTGATGGGGGAGTGTCACTGTGGGTTGTGACGTGGGCACGGTCAGTGTGTTTGGTGACGGGGAGGGTCAGTGTGTTGTGACGGGGGTGTCTGTGTGTGTGGTGACAGGGGGAGTGTCTGTGTGTTGTGACGGGGGGAGTGTCACTGTGGGTGGTCACGTGGGGACGGTCAGTGTGTTTGGTGACGGGGAGGGTCAGTGTGGGTGGTGATGTGGGGAGGGTCAGTGTGGGTGGTGAAGTGGGGAGGGTCAGTGTGTTTGGTGATGGGGGGAGGGTCAGTGTGTTGTGACGGGGGAGGGTCAGTGTGTTGTGACGGGGGGAGGGTCAGTGTGTGTGGTGACAGGGGGAGTGTCTGTGTGTTGTGATGGGGGGAGTGTCACTGTGGGTGGTGACGTGGGGACGGTCAGTGTGGTTGGTGACGGGGAGGGTCAGTGTGGGTGGTGTTGTGGGGAGTGTCAGTGTGGGTGGTGATGTGGTGAGGGTCAGTGTGTGTGGTGACGGGGGAGGGTCAGTGTGGGTGGTGATGTGGGGAGGGTCAGTGTGTGTGGTGATGTGGGGAGGGTCAGTGTGTGGTGACGGGGGGAGGGTCAGTGTGGGTGGTGACGGGGGGAGGGTCAGTGTGGGTGGTGATGTGGGGGGTGTCAGTGTGGGTGGTGACGGGGGGAGTGTCAGTGTGTGTGGTGACAGGGGGAGTGTCAGTGTGGGGGGGGACGGTCAGTATGTGGTGACGGGGGGAGGGTCAGTGTGTTTGGTGACGGGGGGAGGGTCAGTGTGTGTGGTGACGGGGGAGGGTCAGTGTGGGTGGTGATGTGGGGAGGGTCAGTGTGTGGTGACGGGGGGACGGTCAGTGTGGGTGGTGATGTTGCGAGGGTCAGTGTGTGTGGTGACGGGGGAGGGTCAGTGTGGGTGGTGATGTGGGGAGGGTCAGTGTGTGGTGACGGGGGAGGGTCAGTGTGTGTTGTGATGGGGGGAGGGTCTGTGTGTGTGGTGATGTGGGGAGGGTCTGTGTGTGGTGATGGGGGGAGGGTCAGTGTGTGTGGTGATGGGGGGAGGGTCAGTGTATTGTGACGGGGGGTCTGTGTGTGTGGTGACAGGGGGAGTGTCTGTGTGTTGTGATGGGGGGAGTGTCAGTGTGTGCGGTGACGGGCGGAGGGTCAGTGTGTGGTGACGTGGGGACGGTCAGTGTGTGTGGTGACGGGGGGGAGGGTCAGTGTGTGTTGTGATGGGGGGAGGGTCAGTGTGTGTGGTGATGTGGGGAGGGTCAGTGTTTGGTGACGGGGAGGGTCTGTGTGTGTGGTGATGTGGGGAGGGTCAGTGTGTGGTGATGGGGGGAGGGTCAGTGTGGGTGGTGACGGGGGAGGGTGAGTGTGTGTGGTGACGGGGGAGGGTCAGTGTGGGTGGTGATGTGGGGAGGGTCAGTGTGTGGTGACGGGGGGAGGGTCAGTGTGGGTGGTGACGGGGGGAGGGTCAGTGTGGGTGGTGACGTGGGTGGTGTCAGTGTGGGTGGTGACGGGGGGAGTGTCAGTGTGTGTGGTGACGGGGGGAGTGTTAGTGTGTGGTGACGGGGAGTGTCAGTGTGGGTGGTGACGGGGGACGGTCAGTATGTGGTGACGGGGGGAGGGTCAGTGTGTTTGGTGACGGGGGAGGGTCAGTGTGTGGTGACGGGGGGGTTTGTGTGTGTGGTGACGGGGCGAGGGTCAGTGTGTTGTGACGGGGGGAGGGTCAGTGTGTTGTGACGGGGGAGGGTCAGTGTGTTGTGACGGGGGGAGGGTCAGTGTGTGTGGTGACGGGGGGAGGGTCAGTGTGTTGTGACGGGAGTGTCTGTGTGTTGTGATGGGGGAGTGTCACTGTGGGTGGTGACGTGGGCACGGTCAGTGTGTTTGGTGATGGGGAGGGTCAGTGTGGGTGGTGATGTGGGGACGGTCAGTGTGTGGTGACGGGGGGAGGGTTAGTGTGGGTGGTGATGTGGGAAGGGTCAGTGTGTGTGGTGACGGGGGGATGGTCAGTGTGGGTGGTGATGTGTGGGGTGTCAGTGTGGGTGATGACGGGGGGGAGTGTCAGTGTGTGTGGTGACGGGGGGAGTGTTAGTGTGTGGTGACAGGGTGAGTGTCAGTGTGGGTGGTGACAGGGGACGGTCAGTATGTGGTGACGGGGGGAGGGTCTGTGTGTTTGGTGACGGGGGGAGGGTCAGTGTGTTGTGACGGGAGTGTCTGTGTGTTGTGATGGGGGAGTGTCACTGTGGGTGGTGACGTGGGCACGGTCAGTGTGTTTGGTGACGGGGAGGGTCAGTGTGGGTGGTGATGTGGGGAGGGTCAGTGTGTGGTGACGGGGGGAGGGTCAGTGTGGGTGGTGATGTGGGGAGGATCAGTGTGTGTGGTGACGGGGGGAGGGTCAGTGTGGGTGGTGATGTGGGGAGGGTCAGTGTGTGGTGACGGGGGGAGGGTCAGTGTGGGTGGTGACGGGGGGAGGGTCAGTGTGTGTGGTGACGGGGTGAGCGTCAATGTGTGTGGTGACGGGGGGAGGGTCAGTGTGGGTGGTGATGTGGGGGGTGTCAGTGTGGGTGGTGACGGGGGGAATGTCAGTGTGTGTGGTGACGGGGGGAGTGTTAGTGTGTGGTGACAGGGGGAGTGTCAGTGTGGGTGGTGACGGGGGACAGTCAGTATGTGGTGACGGGGGGAGGGTCAGTGTGTGTGGTGACGGGGGGAGGGTCAGTGTGTGTGGTGACGGGGGAGGGTCAGTGTGTGTGGTGACGGGGGGAGTGTCAGTGTGGGTGGTGACGGGGGAGGGTCAGTGTGTGGTGACGGGGAGGGTCAGTGTGTGGTGACGGGGGGGTCTGTGTGTGTGGTGACGGGGAGTGTCTGTGTGTTGTGACGGGGAGGGTCAGTGTGTGTGGTGACGAGGGGAGGGTCAGTGTATGGTGACGGGGGTGAGGGTCAGTGTGTGGTGATGGGGGGAGGGTCAGTGTGTGTGGTGACGGGGGTAGGGTCAGTGTGCGGTGACGGGGGGAGGGTCAGTGTGTGTTGCCGGGGGTAATGTCAGTGTGTGTGGTGACGGGGGGAGTGTCAGTGTGTTTGGTTACGGGGGGAGGGTCAGTATGTGGGGACGGGGGAATGGTCAGTGTGTTTGGTGACGGGGGAGGGTCAGTGTGTGTGGTGATGGGGGGAGGGTCAGTGTATTGTGACGGGGGGTCTGTGTGTGTGGTGACGGGGGGAGGGTCAGTGTGTTGTGACGGGGGGGTCTGTGTGTGTGGTGACGGGGGGAGGGTCAGTGTGTTGTGACGGGGGGTCTGTGTGTGTGGTGACATGGGGAGTGTCTGTGTGTTGTGATGGGGGGAGTGTCAGTGTGTGCAGTGACGGGGGGAGGGTCAGTGTGTGGTGACGTGGGGACGGTCAGTGTGTGTGGTGACGGGGGGAGGGTCAGTGTGTGTTGTGATGGGGGGAGGGTCAGTGTTTGGTGACGGGGAGGGTCAGTGTGTGTGGTGATGTGGGGAGGGTCAGTGTTTGGTGACGGGGAGGGTCAGTGTGGGTGGTGATGTGGGGAGGGTCAGTGTGTGGTGACGTGGGGACGGTCAGTGTGTGTGGTCACGGGGGGAGGGTCAGTGTGTGGTGACGGGGGAGGGTCAGTGTGTGGTGATGGGCGGTGAGTGTCAGTGTGGGTGGTGACGGGGGAGGGTCAGTGTGTGGTGACGGGGAGGGTCAGTGTGTTTGGTGACGTGGGGAGGGTCAGTGTGTTGTGACGGGGGTGTCAGTGTGTGTGGTGACGGGGGAGGGTCAGTGTGTTGTGACGGGGGGAGGGGCAGTGTGTTGTGACGGGGGTGTCTGTGTGTTGTGATGGGGGAGTGTCACTGTGGGTTGTGACGTGGGCACGGTCAGTGTGTTTGGTGACGGGGAGGGTCAGTGTGTTGTGACGGGGGTGTCTGTGTGTGTGGTGACAGGGGGAGTGTCTGTGTGTTGTGACGGGGGGAGTGTCACTGTGGGTGGTCACGTGGGGACGGTCAGTGTGTTTGGTGACGGGGAGGGTCAGTGTGGGTGGTGATGTGGGGAGTGTCAGTGTGGGCTGTGATGTGGGGAGGGTCAGTGTGTTTGGTGACGGGGGGAGGGTCAGTGTGTTGTGACGGGGGGAGGGTCAGTGTGTTGTGATGGGGGGAGGGTCAGTGTGTG
Organism: Mobula birostris; assembly: GCF_030028105.1. Taxonomy (NCBI): domain Eukaryota; kingdom Metazoa; phylum Chordata; class Chondrichthyes; order Myliobatiformes; family Myliobatidae; genus Mobula; species Mobula birostris. The sequence continues at coordinate 239,863 of NW_027277308.1, read as the reverse complement.
TGGTGACAGGGGGAGTGTCTGTGTGTTGTGATGGGGGAGTGTCACTGTGGGTGGTGACGTGGGGACGGTCAGTGTGTTTGGTGACGGGGAGGGTCAGTGTGGGTGGTGATGTGGGGAGTGTCAGTGTGGGTGGTGATGTGGGGAGGGTCAGTGTGTGTGGTGACGGGGGAGGGTCAGTGTGGGTGGTGATGTGGGGAGGGTCAGTGTGTGGTGACGGGGGGAGGGTCAGTGTGGGTGGTGATGTTGGGAGGGTCAGTGTGTGTGGTGACGGGGGAGGGTCAGTGTGGGTGGTGATGTGGGGAGGGTCAGTGTGTGTGGTGACGGGGGAGGGTCAGTGTGGGTGGTGATGTGGGGGGTGTCAGTGTGGGTGGTGACGGGGGGAGTGTCAGTGTGTGTGGTGACGGGGGGAGTGTTAGTGTGTGGTGACAGGGGGAGTGTCAGTGTGGGTGGTGACGGGGGACGGTCAGTATGTGGTGACGGGGGGAGGGTCAGTGTGTTTGGTGACGGGGGAGGGTCAGTGTGTGGTGACGGGGGGGTTTTTTGTGTGTGGTGACGGGGGGAGGGTCAGTGTGTTGTGACGGGGGGAGGGTCAGTGTGTTGTGACGTGGGCACGGTCAGTGTGTTTGGTGATGGGGAGGGTCAGTGTGGGTGGTGATGTGGGGAGGGTCAGTGTGTGGTGACGGGGGGAGGGTCAGTGTGGGTGGTGATGTGGGGAGTGTCAGTGTGTGTGGTGATGTGGGGAGGGTCAGTGTGCGGTGACGGGGGGAAGGTCAGTGTGTGTGGTGACGGGGGGAGGGTCAGTGTGTGGTGACGGGGAGGGTCAGTGTGTTTGGTGACGTGGGGAGGGTCAGTGTCTGTGGTGACGGGGGGAGGGTCAGTGTGGGTGGTGACAGGGGGAGGGTCAGTGTGTGTGGTGACGGGGTGAGTGTCAATGTGTGTGGTGACGGGGGGAGGGTCAGTGTGGGTGGTGATGTGGGGGGTGTCAGTGTGGGTGGTGACGGGGGGAGTGTCAGTGTGTGTGGTGATGTGGGGAGGGTCAGTGTGCGGTGACAGGGGGAGGGTCAGTGTGTGTGGTGACGGGGGGAGGGTCAGTGTGTGGTGACGGGGAGGGTCAGTGTGTTTGGTGACGGGGGGAGGGTCAGTGTGTTGTGATGGGGGGAGTGTCACTGTGGGTGGTGACGTGGGGACGGTTCGTGTGTTTGGTGACGGGGAGGGTCAGTGTGGGTGGTGATGTGGGGAGTGTCAGTGTGGGTGGTGATGTGGGGAGGGTCAGTGTGTGTGGTGACGGGGGAGGGTCAGTGTGGGTGGTGATGTGGGGGGTGTCAGTGTGGGTGGTGACGGGGGGAATGTCAGTGTGTGTGGTGACGGGGGGAGTGTTAGTGTGTGGTGACAGGGGGAGTGTCAGTGTGTGTGGTGATGTGGGGGGTGTCAGTGTGTGTGGTGACGGGGGGAGTGTTAGTGTGTGGTGACAGGGGGAGTGTCAGTGTGGGTGGTGACGGGGGACAGTCAGTGTGTGGTGATGTGGGGAGGGTCAGTGTGTGTGGTGACGGGGGGAGTGTCAGTGTGGGTGGTGACGGGGGAGGGTCAGTGTTTGGTGACGGGGGGAGGGTCAGTGTGTTGTGACGGGGGGAGGGTCAGTGTGTGTGGTGACAGGGGGAGTGTCTGTGTGTTGTGATGGGGGGAGTGTCACTGTGGGTGGTGACGTGGGCACGGTCAGTGTGTTTGGTGACGGGGAGGGTCAGTGTGGGTGGTGATGTGGGGAGTGTCAGTGTGGGTGGTGATGTGGGGAGGGTCAGTGTGTGTGGTGACGGGGGAGGGTCAGTGTGGGTGGTGACGTGGGGGGTGTCAGTGTGGGTGGTGACGGGGGGAATGTCAGTGTGTGTGGTGACGGGGGGAGTGTTAGTGTGTGGTGACAGGGGGAGTGTCAGTGTGGGTGGTGACGGGGGACAGTCAGTATGTGGTGACGGGGGGAGGGTCAGTGTGTGTGGTGACGGGGGGGTGTCAGTGTGGGTGGTGACGGGGGAGGGTCAGTGTGTGGTGACGGGGAGGGTCAGTGTGTGGTGACGGGGAGGGTCAGTGTGTTGTGACGGGAGTGTCTGTGTGTTGTGATGGGGGAGTGTCACTGTGGGTGGTGACGTGGGCACGGTCAGTGTGTTTGGTGATGGGGAGGGTCAGTGTGGGTGGTGATGTGGGGAGGGTCAGTGTGTGGTGACGGGGGAGTTTCAGTGTGGGTGGTGATGGGGGGAGTGTCAGTGTGTGTGGTGATGTGGGGAGTGTCAGTGTGGGTGGTGATGTGGGGAGGGTCAGTGTGGGTGGTGATGTGGGGAGGGTCAGTGTGTGTGGTGACGGGGGAGGGTCAGTGTGGGTGGTGATGTGGGGAGGGTCAGTGTGTGGTGACGGGGGGAGGGTCAGTGTGGGTGGTGACAGGGGGAGTGTCAGTGTGGGTGCTGACGGGGGACGGTCAGTATGTGGTGACGGGGGGAGGGTCAGTGTGTTTGGTGACGGGGGAGGGTCAGTGTGTGGTGACGGGGGGGTCTGTGTGTGTTGTGACGGGGGGAGGGTCAGTGTGTTGTGACGGGAGTGTCTGTGTGTTGTGATGGGGGAGTGTCACTGTGGGTGGTGACGTGGGGAGGGTCAGTGTGTTTGGTGACGGGGAGGGTCAGTGTGGGTGGTGATGTGGGGAGGGTCAGTGTGTGGTGACGGGGGGAGGGTCAGCGTGTGTGGTGACGGGGGGAGGGTCAGTGTGGGTGGTGATGTGGGGAGGGTCAGTGTGTGGTGACGGGGGGAGGGTCAGTGTGGGTGGTGACGGGGGGAGGGTCAGTGTGTGTGGTGACGGGGTGAGTGTCAGTGTGTGTGGTGACTGGGGGAGGGTCAGTGTGGGTGGTGATGTGGGGGGTGTCAGTGTGGGTGGTGATGTGGGGAGTGTCAGTGTGTGTGGTGATGTGGGGAGGGTCAGTGTGCGGTGACGGGGGGAAGGTCAGTGTGTGTGGTGACGGGGGGAGGGTCAGTGTGTGGTGACGGGGAGGGTCAGTGTGTTTGGTGACGTGGGGAGGGTCAGTGTGGGTGGTGACGGGGGGAGGGTCAGTGTGTGTGGTGACGGGGTGAGTGTCAATGTGTGTGGTGACGGGGGGAGGGTCAGTGTGGGTGGTGACGGGGGGAGGGTCAGTGTGGGTGGTGATTTGGGGAGTTTCAGTGTGGGTGGTGACGGGGGGAGTGTCAGTGTGTGTGGTGATGTGGGGAGGGTCAGTGTGCGGTGACGGGGGGAGGGTCAGTGTGGGTGGTGATGTGGGGAGGGTCAGTGTGTGTGGTGACGGGGGAGGGTCAGTGTGGGTGGTGATGTGGGGAGGGTCAGTGTGTGGTGACGGGGGGAGGGTCAGTGTGGGTGGTGATGTGGGGAGGGTCAGTGTGTGTGGTGACGTGGGAGGGTCAGTGTGGGTGGTGATGTGGGGAGGGTCAGTGTGTGTGGTGACGGGGGAGGGTCAGTGTGGGTGGTGATGTGGGGAGTGTCAGTGTGGGTGGTGATGTGGGGAGGGTCAGTGTGTGTGGTGACGGGGAGGGTCAGTGTGGGTGGTGATGTGGGGAGGGTCAGTGTGTGTGGTGACGGGGAGGGTCAGTGTGGGTGGTGATGTGGGGAGGGTCAGTGTGTGGTGAGGGGGGGAGGGTCAGTGTAGGTGGTGATGTGGGGAGGGTCAGTGTGTGTGGTGACGGGGGAGGGTCAGTGTGGGTGGTGATGTGGGGAGGGTCAGTGTGTGGTGACGGGGGGAGGGTCAGTGTGGGTGGTGACGGGGGGAGGGTCAGTGTGGGTGGTGATGTGGGGGGTGTCAGTGTGGGTGGTGACGGGGGGAGTGTCAGTGTGTCTGGTGATGGGGGGAGTGTTAGTGTGTGGTGACAGGGGGAGTGTCAGTATGGGTGGTGACGGGGGACGGTCAGTATGTGGTGACGGGGGGAGGGTCAGTGTGTTTGGTGACGGGGGAGGGTCAGTGTGTGGTGACGGGGGGGTTTGTGTGTGTGGTGACGGGGGGAGTGTCAGTGTGAGGTGACGGGGGAGGGTCAGTGTGTGTGGTGACAGGGGGAGTGTCAGTGTGCGTGGTGACGGGGGACGGTCAGTATGTGGTGACGGGGGGAGGGTCTGTGTGTTTGGTGACGGGGGGAGGGTCAGTGTGTTGTGACGGGGGAGGGTCAGTGTGTTGTGACGGGAGTGTCTGTGTGTTGTGATGGGGGAGTGTCACTGTGGGTGGTGACGTGTGCACGGTCAGTGTGTTTGGTGATGGGGAGGGTCAGTGTGGGTGGTGATGTGGGGGGTGTCAGTGTGGGTGGTGATGTGGGGAGTGTCAGTGTGTGTGGTGATGTGGGGAGGGTCAGTGTGCGGTGACGGGGGGAAGGTCAGTGTGTGTGGTGACGGGGGGAGGGTCAGTGTGTGGTGACGGGGAGGGTCAGTGTGTTTGGTGACGGGGGGAGTGTCAGTGTGTGTGGTGACGGGGTGAGTGTCAATGTGTGTGGTGACGGGGGGAGGGTCAGTGTGGGTGGTGATGTGGGGGGTGTCAGTGTGGGTGGTGACGGGGGGAGTGTCAGTGTGTGTGGTGATGTGGGGAGGGTCAGTGTGCGGTGACGGGGGGAGGGTCAGTGTGTGGTGACGGGGAGGGTCAGTGTGTTTGGTGACGGGGGGAGGGTCAGTGTGTTTGGTGACGGGGGGAGGGTCAGTGTGTTGTGACGGGGGGAGGGTCAGTGTGTGTGGTGACAGGGGGAGTGTCTGTGTGTTGTGATGGGGGGAGTGTCACTGTGGGTGGTGACGTGGGGACGGTTAGTGTGTTTGGTGACGGGGAGGGTCAGTGTCGGTGGTGATGTGGGGAGTGTCAGTGTGGGTGGTGATGTGGGGAGGGTCAGTGTGTGTGGTGACGGGCGAGGGTCAGTGTGGGTGGTGATGTGTGGAGGGTCAGTGTGTGGTGACGGGGGGAGGGTCAGTGTAGGTGGTGATGTGGGGAGGGTCAGTGTGTGTGGTGACGGGGGAGGGTCAGTGTGGGTGGTGATGTGGGGAGGGTCAGTGTGTGGTGAAGGGGGGAGGGTCAGTGTGGGTGGTGATGTGGGGAGGGTCAGTGTCTGTGGTGACGGGGGGAGTGTCAGTGTGTGTGGTGATGTGGGGAGGGTCAGTGTGCGGTGACGGGGGGAGGGTCAGTGTGTTGTGACGGGGGAGGGTCAGTGTGTTGTGACGGGGGGAGGGTCAGTGTGTGTGGTGACAGGGGGAGTGTCTGTGTGTTGTGATGGGGGGAGTGTCACTGTGGGTGGTGACGTGGGGACGGTTAGTGTGTTTGGTGACGGGGAGGGTCAGTGTCGGTGGTGATGTGGGGAGTGTCAGTGTGGGTGGTGATGTGGGGAGGGTCAGTGTGTGTGGTGACGGGCGAGGGTCAGTGTGGGTGGTGATGTGTGGAGGGTCAGTGTGTGGTGACGGGGGGGAGGGTCAGTGTAGGTGGTGATGTGGGGAGGGTCAGTGTGTGTGGTGACGGGGGAGGGTCAGTGTGTGTGGTGATGGGGGGAGGGTCAGTGTATTGTGACGGGGGGTCTGTGTGTGTGGTGATAGGGGGAGTGTCTGTGTGTTGTGATGGGGGGAGGGTCAGTGTGGGTGGTGACGTGGGGAGGGTCAGTGTGGGTGGTGATGTGGGGAGGGTCAGTGTGTGTGGTGACGGGGCGAGGGTCAGTGTGGGTGGTGATGTGGGGAGGGTCAGTGTGTGGTGACGGGGGGAGGGTCAGTGTGGGTGGTGACGGGGGGAGGGTCAGTGTGTGTGGTGACGGGGTGAGTGTCAATGTGTGTGGTGACGGGGGGAGGATCAGTGTGGGTGGTGATGTGGGGGGTGTCAGTGTGGGTGGTGACGGGGGAGGGTCAGTGTAGGTGGTGACGGGGGGAGTGTCAGTGTGTGTGGTGATGTGGCGAGGGTCAGTGTGCGGTGACGGGGGGAGGGTCAGTGTGTGTGGTGACGGGGGGAGGGTCAGTGTGTGGTGACGGGGGGAGGGTCAGTGTGTGGTGACGTGGGGAGGGTCAGTGTGTGTGGTGATGGGGGGTGGGTCAGTGTGGGTGGTGACGGGGGGAGGGTCGGTGTGTGTGGTGACGGGGTGAGTGTCAATGTGTGTGGTGACGGGGGGAGGGTCAGTGTGGGTGGTGATATGGGGAGTGTCAGTGTGGGTGGTGACGGGGGGAGTGTCAGTGTGTGTGGTGATGTGGGGAGGGTCAGTGTGCGGTGACGGGGGGAGGGTCTGTGTGTTTGGTGACGGGGGGAGGGTCAGTGTGTTGTGACGGGGGGAGGGTCAGTGTGTTGTGACGGGAGTGTCTGTGTGTTGTGATGGGGGAGTGTCACTGTGGGTTGTGACGTGGGCACGGTCAGTGTGTTTGGTGACGGGGAGGGTCAGTGTGTTGTGACGGGGGTGTCTGTGTGTGTGGTGACAGGGGGAGTGTCTGTGTGTTGTGACGGGGGGAGTGTCACTGTGGGTGGTCACGTGGGGACGGTCAGTGTGTTTGGTGACGGGGAGGGTCAGTGTGGGTGGTGATGTGGGGAGGGTCAGTGTGTTTGGTAACGGGGGAGGGTCAGTGTGTTGTGACGGGGGAGGGTCAGTGTGTTTTGACGGGGGGAGGGTCAGTGTGTGTGGTGACAGGGGGAGTGTCTGTGTGTTGTGATGGGGGGAGTGTCACTGTGGGTGGTGACGTGGGGACGGTCAGTGTGTTTGGTGACGGGGAGGGTCAGTGTGGGTGGTGATGTGGGGAGTGTCAGTGTGGGTGGTGATGTGGGGAGGGTCAGTGTGTGTGGTGACAGGGGAGGGTCAGTGTGGGTGGTGATGTGGGGAGGGTCAGTGTGTGGTGACGGGGGGAGGGTCAGTCTGGGTGGTGATGTGGGGAGGGTCAGTGTGTGTGGTGACGGGGGAGGGTCAGTGTGGGTGGTGATGTGGGGAGGGTCAGTGTGTGGTGACGGGGGAGGGTCAGTGTGGGTGGTGATGTGGGGAGGGTCAGTGTGTGGTGACGGGGGGAGGGTCAGTGTGGGTGGTGACGGGGGGAGGGTCAGTGTGGGTGGTGACGTGGGGAGTGTCAGTGTGGGTGGTGATGTGGGGAGGGTCAGTGTGTGTGGTGACGGGGAGGGTCAGTGTGGGTGGTGATGTGGGGAGGGTCAGTGTGTGGTGACGGGGGGAGGGTCAGTGTGGGTGGTGATGTGGGGAGGGTCAGTGTGGGTGGTGATGTGGGGGGTGTCAGTGTGGGTGGTGACGGGGGGAGTGTCAGTGTGTGTGGTGATGGGGGGAGTGTTAGTGTGTGGTGACAGGGGGAGGGTCAGTGTGTGTGGTGACGGGGCGAGGGTCAGTGTGGGTGGTGATGTGGGGAGGGTCAGTGTGTGGTGACGGGGGGAGGGTCAGTGTGGGTGGTGACGGGGGGAAGGTCAGTGTGTGTGGTGACGGGGTGAGTGTCAATGTGTGTGGTGACGGGGGAGGGTCAGTGTAGGTGGTGACGGGGGGAGTGTCAGTGTTGGTGGTGACGTGGGGAGTGTCAGTGTGGGTGGTGATGTGGGGAGGGTCAGTGTGTGTGGTGACGGGGAGGGTCAGTGTGGGTGGTGATGTGGGGAGGGTCAGTGTGTGGTGACGGGGGGAGGGTCAGTGTGGGTGGTGATGTGGGGAGGGTCAGTGTGTGTGGTGACGGGGAGGGTCAGTGTGGGTGGTGATGTGGGGAGGGTCAGTGTGTGGTGACGGGGGGAGGGTCAGTGTGGGTGGTGACGGGGGGAGGGTCAGTGTGGGTGGTGATGTGGGGGGTGTCAGTGTGGGTGGTGACGGGGGAGTGTCAGTGTGTGGTGACAGGGGGAGGGTCAGTGTGGGTGGTGACGGGGGACGGTCAGTATGTGGTGACGGGGGGAGGGTCTGTGTGTTTGGTGACGGGGGAGGGTCAGTGTGTGGTGACGGGGGGGTTTGTGTGTGTGGTGACGGGGGGGTTTGTGTGTGTGGTGACGGGGGGAGGGTCAGTGTGTGGTGACGGGGGGAGGGTCAGTGTGGGTGGTGACGGGGGAGTGTCAGTGTGTGTGGTGACGGGGGAGTGTCAGTGTGTGTGGTGACGGGGGCAGTGTTAGTGTGTGGTGACAGGGTGAGTGTCAGTGTGGGTGGTGACGGGGGACGGTCAGTATGTGGTGACGGGGGGAGGGTCTGTGTGTTTGGTGACGGGGGGAGGGTCAGTGTGTTGTGACGGGGGGAGGGTCAGTGTGTTGTGACGGGAGTGTCTGTGTGTTGTGATGGGGGAGTGTCACTGTGGGTGGTGATGTGGGCACGGTCAGTGTGTTTGGTGATGGGGAGGGTCAGTGTGGGTGGTGATGTGGGGGGTGTCAGTGTGGGTGGTGACGGGGGAGGGTCAGTGTGGGTGGTGACGGGGGGAGTGTCAGTGTGTGTGGTGATGTGGGGAGGGTCAGTGTGCGGTGATGTGGGGAGGGTCAGTGTGTGTGGTGACGGGGGGAGGGTCAGTGTGTTGTGACGGGGGAGGGTCAGTGTGTTTGGTGACGGGGGGAGGGTCAGTGTGTGTGGTGACAGGGGGAGTGTCTGTGTGTTGTGATGGGGGGAGTGTCTGTGTGTTGTGACGTGGGGACGGTTAGTGTGTTTGGTGACGGGGAGGGTCAGTGTGGGTGGTGATGTGGGGAGTGTCAGTGTGGGTGGTGATGTGGGGAGGGTCAGTGTGTGTGGTGACGGGGGAGGGTCAGTGTGGGTGGTGATGTGTGGAGGGTCAGTGTGGTGACGGGGGGAGGGTCAGTGTGGGTGGTGATGTGGGGAGGGTCAGTGTGTGTGGTGACGGGGGAGGGTCAGTGTGGGTGGTGATGTGGGGAGGGTCAGTGTGTGGTGAAGGGGGGAGGGTCAGTGTGGGTGGTGATGTGGGGAGGGTCAGTGTCTGTGGTGACGGGGGGAGGGTCAGTGTGTGTTGTGATGGGGGGAGGGTCTGTGTGTGTGGTGATGTGGGGAGGGTCTGTGTGTGGTGATGGGGGGAGGGTCAGTGTGTGTGGTGATGGGGGGAGGGTCAGTGTGTTGTGACAGGGGGTCTGTGTGTGTTGTGACAGGGGGAGTGTCTGTGTGTTGTGATGGGGGGAGTGTCAGTGTGTGCGGTGACGGGCGGAGAGTCAGTGTGTGGTGACGTGGGGACGGTCAGTGTGTGTGGTGACGGGGGGGAGGGTCAGTGTGTGTTGTGATGGGGGGAGGGTCAGTGTGTGTGGTGATGTGGGGAGGGTCAGTGTTTGGTGACGGGGAGGGTCAGTGTGGGTGGTGATGTGGGGAGGGTCAGTGTTTGGTGACGGGGAGGGTCTGTGTGTGTGGTGATGTGGGGAGGGTCAGTGTGTGGTGATGGGGGGAGGGTCAGTGTGGGTGGTGACGGGGGGAGGGTCAGTGTGTGTGGTGACGGGGGGAGGGTCAGTGTGGGTGGTGACGTGGGGACGGTCAGTGTGTGGTGACGGGGGGGAGGGTCAGTGTGGGTGGTGACGGGGGGAGGGTCAGTGTGTGGTGACGGCGGGAGGGTCAGTGTGTGGTGACGGCGGGAGGGTCAGTGTGTTGTGACGGGGGAGTGTCAGTGTGGGTGGTGACGGGGGGAGGGTCAGTGTGTGTGGTGACGGGGGGAGTGTCAGTGTGTGGTGACGGCGGGGTCTGTGTGTGTGGTGACGGGGGGAGTGTCAGTGTGTGTGGTGACGGGGGGAGGGTCAGTGTGTGTGGTGACGGGGGGAGGGTCAGTGTGCGGTGACGGGGGGAGTGTCAGTGTGGGTGGTGACGGGGGAGGGTCAGTGTGTGGTGACGGGGAGGGTCAGTGTGTGGTGACGGGGAGGGTCAGTGTGTGGTGACGGGGGTGGTCTGTGTGTGTGGTGACGGGGAGTGTCTGTGTGTTGTGACGGGGAGGGTCAGTGTGTGTGGTGACGAGGGGAGGGTCAGTGTATGGTGACGGGGGTGAGGGTCAGTGTGTGTTACCGGGGGTAATGTCAGTGTGTGTGGTGATGGGGGGAGGGTCAGTGTATTGTGACGGGGGGTTTGTGTGTGTGGTGACGGGGGGAGGGTCAGTGTGGGTGGTGACGGGGGGAGGGTCAGTGTGGGTGGTGATGGGGGGAGGGTCAGTGTGTTTGGTGACGGGGAGGGTCAGTGTGTGGTGACGGGGGGAGGGTCAGTGTGTTGTGACGGGGGGAGGGTCAGTGTGTGTGGTGACGGGGGGAGGGTCAGTGTGTTGTGACGGGAGTGTCTGTGTGTTGTGATGGGGGAGTGTCACTGTGGGTGGTGACGTGGGCACGGTCAGTGTGTTTGGTGATGGGGAGGGTCAGTGTGTGGTGACGGGGGAGGGTCAGTGTGCGGTGACGGGGGGAGTGTCAGTGTGTGGTGACGGGGGGAGGGTCAGTGTGTGGTGACGGGGGAGGGTCAGTGTGCGGTGACGGGGGGAGTGTCAGTGTGGGTGGTGACGGGGGAGGGTCAGTGTGTGGTGACGGGGAGGGTCAGTGTGTGGTGACGGGGAGGGTCAGTGTGTTGTGACGGGAGTGTCTGTGTGTTGTGATGGGGGAGTGTCACTGTGGGTGGTGACGTGGGCACGGTCAGTGTGTTTGGTGATGGGGAGGGTCAGTGTGGGTGGTGATGTGGGGAGGGTCAGTGTGTGGTGACGGGGGGAGGGTCAGTGTGGGTGGTGATGTGGGGGGTGTCAGTGTGGGTGGTGATGTGGGGAGTGTCAGTGTGTGTGGTGATGTGGGGAGGGTCAGTGTGCGGTGACGGGGGGAAGGAAGGTCAGTGTGTGTGGTGACGGGGGGAGGGTCAGTGTGTGGTGACGGGGAGGGTCAGTGTGTTTGGTGACGTGGGGAGGGTCAGTGTCTGTGGTGACGGGGGGAGGGTCAGTGTGGGTGGTGACGGGGGGAGGGTCGGTGTGTGGTGACGGGGGGAGGGTCAGTGTGTGTGGTGACGGGGGGAGTGTCAGTGTGTGTGGTGACGGGCGGAGGGTCAGTGTGTGGTGACGGGCGGAGGGTCAGTGTGTGGTGACGGGGGGAGGGTCAGTGTGGGTGGTGACGGGGGAGAGTCAGTGTGGGTGGTGATGTGGCGAGAGTTAGTGTGTGGTGACGGGGAGGGTCAGTGTGTGGTGACGGGGGGGGTGTCAGTGCGGGTGGTGACGTAGGGAGGGTCAGTGTGGGTGGTGAGGGGTGAGTGTCAGTGTGGGGGGTGATGGGGGGAGGATCAGTGTGTGCTGACGGGGGGAGGGTCAGTGTGTGTGGTGACGGGGGGAGTGTCAGTGTGTGTGGTGACGGGCGGAGGGTCAGTGTGTGGTGACGGGGGGAGGGTCAGTGTGTGGTGACGGGGGGAGGGTCAGTGTGGGTGGTGACGGGGGAGAGTCAGTGTGGGTGGTGATGTGGCGAGAGTTAGTGTGTGGTGACGGGGAGGGTCAGTGTGTGGTGACGGGGGGGGTGTCAGTGCGGGTGGTGACGTAGGGAGGGTCAGTGTGGGTGGTGAGGGGTGAGTGTCAGTGTGGGGGGTGATGGGGGGAGGATCAGTGTGTGCTGACGGGGGGAGGGTCAGTGTGTGGTGACGGGGAGGGTCAGTGTGTGGTGACGGGGGGGGTGTCAGTGCGGGTGGTGACGTAGGGAGGGTCAGTGTGGGTGGTGAGGGGTGAGTGTCAGTGTGGGGGGTGATGGGGGGAGGATCAGTGTGTGCTGACGGGAGGGTCAGTGTGTGGTGACGGGGGAGGGTCAGTGTGGGTGGTGACGGGGAGGGGCAGTGTGTGGTGACGGGGGAGGGTCAGTGTGTGGTGACGGGGGGAGGGTCAGTGTGTGTGGTGACGGGGGAGGGTCAGTGTGGGTGGTGACGGGGGAGGGTCAGTGTTGGTGGTGACGGGGGGAGTGTCAGTGTGGGTGGTGACTGGGGGGAGTGTCAGTGTGGGTGGTGACGGGGAGGGGCAGTGTGTGGTGACGGGGGGAGGGTCAGTGTGTGGTGACGGGGGGAGGGTCAGTGTGTGTGGTGACGGGGGGAGGGTCAGTGTGGGTGGTGACGGGGGAGGGTCAGTGTGGGTGGTGACAGGGGGAGTGTCAGTGTGGGTGGTGACGGGGGAGAGTGTCAGTGTGTGTGGTGACGGGGAGTGTCAGTGTGGGTGGTGACGGGGGGAGGGTCAGTGTGTGGTGACGGGGAGGGTCAGTGTGTGGTGACGGGAGGGTCAGTGTGTGGTGACGGGAGGGTCAGTGTGTGGTGACGGGGGGAGGGTCAGTGTGGGTGGTGAGGGGTGAGTGTCAGTGTGTGGTGACGGGGGGGTCAGTGTGTGCGGTGACGGGGGAGGGTCAGTGTGTGCGGTGACGGGGGGAGGGTCAGTGTGGGTGGTGACGGGGGGAGGGTCAGTGTGTGGTGACGGGGGAGGGTCAGTGTGGGTGGTGACGGGGAGGGGCAGTGTGTGGTGACGGGGGGAGGGTCAGTGTGTGGTGACGGGGGGAGGGTCAGTGTGTGTGGTGACGGGGGGAGGGTCAGTGTGTGTGGTGACGGGGGGAGGGTCAGTGTGTGGTGACGGGGGGAGGGTCAGTGTGTGTGGTGACGGGGGGAGGGTCAGTGTGGGTGGTGACGGGAGAGTGTCAGTGTGTGGTGACGGGGGGAGTGTCAGTGTGGGTGGTGACAGGGGGGAGGGTCAGTGTGGGTGGTGACGGGGGGCAGTGTCAGTGTGTGTGTTGACGGGGGGAGGGTCAGTGTGGGTGGTGACTGGGGGGCAGTGTCAGTGTGGGTGGTGATGGGGGGAGGGTCAGTGTGTGGTGACGGGGGGAGGGTCAGTGTGTGGTGACGGGGGGAGGGTCAGTGTGGGTGGTGACGGGGGGAGGGTCAGTGTGGGTGGTGACGTGGGGAGCGTCAGTGTGTGGTGACGGGGGGAGTGTCAGTGTGTGTGGTGACGGTGAGTGTCAGTGTGTGGTGACGGGGGGAGGGTCAGTGTGTGGTGACGGGGGGAGTGTCAGTGTGGGTGTTGATGTGGGGAGTGTCAGTGTGTGTGGTGACGGGGGGGATGGTCAGTGTGGGTGGTGATGTAGGGGGTGTCAGTGTGTGTGGTGACGGGGGGAGTGTCAGTGTGTGTGGTGACGGGCGGAGGGTCAGTGTGTGTGGTGACGGGCGGAGGGTCAGTGTGTGGTGACGGGGGAGAGTCAGTGTGGGTGGTGATGTGGCGAGAGTTAGTGTGTGGTGACGGGGAGGGTCAGTGTGTGGTGACGGGGGGGGTGTCAGTGCGGGTGGTGACGTAGGGAGGGTCAGTGTGGGTGGTGAGGGGTGAGTGTCAGTGTGGGGGGTGATGGGGGGAGGATCAGTGTGTGCTGACGGGGGGAGGGTCAGTGTGTGTGGTGACGGGGGGAGTGTCAGTGTGTGTGGTGACGGGCGGAGGGTCAGTGTGTGGTGACGGGGGGAGGGTCAGTGTGTGGTGACGGGGGGAGGGTCAGTGTGGGTGGTGACGGGGGAGAGTCAGTGTGGGTGGTGATGTGGCGAGAGTTAGTGTGTGGTGACGGGGAGGGTCAGTGTGTGGTGACGGGGGGGGTGTCAGTGCGGGTGGTGACGTAGGGAGGTTCAGTGTGGGTGGTGAGGGGTGAGTGTCAGTGTGGGGGGTGATGGGGGGAGGATCAGTGTGTGCTGACGGGGGGAGGGTCAGTGTGTGGTGACGGGGGAGGGTCAGTGTGGGTGGTGACGGGGAGGGGCAGTGTGTGGTGACGGGGGAGGGTCAGTGTGTGGTGACGGGGGGAGGGTCAGTGTGTGTGGTGACGGGGGGAGGGTCAGTGTGGGTGGTGACGGGGGAGGGTCAGTGTTGGTGGTGACGGGGGGAGTGTCAGTGTGGGTGGTGACCGGGGGGAGTGTCAGTGTGTGTGGTGACGGGGAGTGTCAGTGTGGGTGGTGACGGGGAGGGGCAGTGTGTGGTGACGGGGGGAGGGTCAGTGTGTGGTGACGGGGGGAGGGTCAGTGTGTGTGGTGACGGGGGGAGGGTCAGTGTGGGTGGTGACGGGGGAGGGTCAGTGTGGGTGGTGACAGGGGGAGTGTCAGTGTGGGTGGTGACGGGGGGGAGTGTCAGTGTGTGTGGTGACGGGGGGAGGGTCAGTGTGGGTGGTGACGGGGGAGGGTCAGTGTGTGGTGACGGGGGAGGGTCAGTGTGGGTGGTGACGGGGAGGGGCAGTGTGTGGTGACGGGGGGAGGGTCAGTGTGTGGTGACGGGGGGAGGGTCAGTGTGTGTGGTGACGGGGGGAGGGTCAGTGTGTGTGGTGACGGGGGGAGGGTCAGTGTGTGGTGACGGGGGGAGGGTCAGTGTGTGTGGTGACGGGGGGAGGGTCAGTGTGTGGTGACGGGGGGAGGGTCAGTGTGTGTGGTGACGGGGGGAGGGTCAGTGTGGGTGGTGACGGGAGAGTGTCAGTGTGTGGTGACGGGGGGAGTGTCAGTGTGGGTGGTGACAGGGGGGAGGGTCAGTGTGGGTGGTGACGGGGGGCAGTGTCAGTGTGTGTGTTGACGGGGGGAGGGTCAGTGTGGGTGGTGACTGGGGGGCAGTGTCAGTGTGGGTGGTGATGGGGGGAGGGTCAGTGTGTGGTGACGGGGGGAGGGTCAGTGTGTGGTGACGGGGGGAGGGTCAGTGTGGGTGGTGACGGGGGGAGGGTCAGTGTGGGTGGTGACGTGGGGAGCGTCAGTGTGTGGTGACGGGGGGGGATGGTCAGTGTGGGTGGTGACGGGGGGAGGGTCAGTGTGGGTGGTGACAGGGTGAGTGTCAGTGTGTGGTGACGGGGGGAGTGTCAGTGTGTGTGGTGACAGGGTGAGTGTCAGTGTGTGGTGACGGGGGGAGGGTCAGTGTGTGGTGACGGGGGGAGTGTCAGTGTGGGTGTTGATGTGGGGAGTGTCAGTGTGTGTGGTGACGGGGGGATGGTCAGTGTGGGTGGTGACGGGGGGAGGGTCAGTGTGGGTGGTGAAGGGGGGAGGGTCAGTGTGTGGTGACGGGGGGGTTCGCCACGGTACAGTGTGGGAGGCATGAAGTGGGCTTGTGAGACAGGAGATGCATACTCCAAAGCCCTTCTGCCAAAGAAATGGAGCTCTCTGCCCAATCGGCCGCAGGTATACCTGCCACATCTCATAATCGACCAAATGTGCTTCATTCTCCTCAACCCCAACTCCTCTCCCAAGGATGAACAAGGCCAAGACTCAGGGATATGAGACGGATGTCGGCAGCAAAACTACCCATCACCTGATGTACCCAGAGAGCGCAAGGAGCCTGGAGCCCCATGTCCATCTGGTGCTCGTCCCATTTAAGCCTCAGGATCTCCAGTGGTTGGAGAATGCCCCATGGTAGGTGGCAGTGGTGGGGAACCTCTCAGTGTGTATCTGCTGTGTCTCACTGTGGGGGGCTGTGACGTGGGGAGATCCCACTGGAGAGCAGGGGGAGGATTGGGGGAGGGGAGGTGGAAGGGAGGATGGGGGCAGAAGGGGAGGGGGAGGATGGGAGGCAGATGGGGAGGGGAGGGAAGGATGGGGGCAGATGGGGAGGAGGAAGGGGGAGGATGGAGACGAGGAAGGGGGAGGATGGAGAGGAGGAAGGGGGAGGATGGAGAGGAGGAAGGGGGAGGATGGAGAGGAGGAAGGGGGAGGATGGGGAGGGGAGGACGGGGAGGGGAGGACAGGGAGGGGAGGACAGGGAGGGGAGGACAGGGAGGGGGAAGGATGGGGGGCAGATGGGGAGGGGAGGGGTAGGGAGGATGGGGAGGAGGAAGGGGGAGGGGAGGATGAGGAAGGGGGAGGGGAGGATAAGGAAGGGGAGGGGAGGATGAGGAAGGGGAGGGGAGGATGAGGAAGGGGAGGATGAGGAAGGGGAGGATGGGGAGGTTGAGGATGGGGAGGATGGGGAGGGGTGAGGGAAGGGGAGGATGGGAAGGGGGAGGGAGGAGGGAAGGGGAGGGAAGGGGAGGATGGGGAGGGGAGGATGGGGAGGGGGTAGGAGGGGGAGGGGGTAGGATGGGGAGGGGGTAGGATGGGGAGGGGGAGGTGGAGGGGAGAGCAATTGGTTTGTGTTGAGGCGGATGGCCTGAACACCCACCCCACCCCGCCAGGTGACACAATCTCTCCTTCCCCTCCAGGTCACAGAAACTCATCCATGTCAATTGGAACAAGGTGAGGCTCGATGGGTGCTTAACCTCCGTCCCCCATACATACTCCACCCATACTGCAGAACCCGTCAACACCACTCACACCACAAACCCGTCAACACCACCCTCACCACAAACCCGTCAACACCACTCACACCATAAACCTTTCAACACCACCCTCACCACAAACCCGTCAACACCACAAACCCGTCAACACCACTCACACCACAAACCCGTCAACACCACAAACCCGTCAACACCACCCTCACCACAAATCCGTCAACACCACCCTCACCACAAACCCGTCAACACCACTCACACCATAAACCCGTCAACACCACCCTCACCACAAACCCGTCAACACCACTCACACCATAAACCTTTCAGCACCACCCTCACCACAAACCCGTCAACACCACTCACACCACAAACCTGTCAACACCACCCTCACCGCAAACCCTGTCAACACCACCCTCACCACAAACCCTGTCAACACCACTCACACCACAAACCCATCAACACCACCCTCACCGCAAACCCTGTCAACACCACCCTCACCGCAAACCCGTCAACACCACTCACACCACAAACCCGTCAACACCACCCTCACCAGAAACCCGTCAACACCACAAACCCGTCAGCACCACTCACACCACGAACCCGTCAACACCACCCTCACCACAAACCCAACACCACTGACACCACAAACCCGTCAACACCACCCTCACCGCAAACCCGTCAACACCACCCAGTCCGCAAACCCGTCAACACCACCCTCACCACAAACCAGTCAACACCACTCACACCACAAACCCGTCAACACCACTCACACCACAAACCCGTCAACACCACCCTCACCACAAACCCGTCAACACCACCCAGTCCGCAAACCCGTCAACACCACCCTCACCACAAACCCGTCAACACCACTCACACCACAAACCTGTCAACACCACCCTCACCACAAACCCGTCAACACCACCCTCACCACAAACCCGTCAACACCACCCTCACCGCAAACCTATCAACACCACCCAGTCCGCAAACCCCATCAACACCACTCTCACCACAAACACCCATCATCCCAACAGTGACTCCCCCAGCCAGGGACCGTACACAAAACGCAGGCATCTCCTGACCTCTAATCCTCGGGACCCACTGATCCGAACCCCAGTGACCCCTCTGTCTGACTTCAGGCTGCCATCCTGCACCCTGGCTTCCTGCACTATGTGCATGAGTTGTGGACGGAAGGTCACGGCCGTTACCCGTCCACCGGTCTCCTCGCCCTCGTCCTTGGCCTACACCTGTGTGACCAGGTAACATTCTGAAGGGTCGGGTGAAGGTTGTGGTACATGTGGTATCGGTAGGAAATACTATATCGGGAGTTTGGTAGAAAGCTGCAAAGTAGGATCTCATGTGTAGTAATCTCTGGCTTGCTGCCTGTGCCATGTGTTAGTGAGGGTAAAAAGAGACTATCTTGACTATTGACTGCGTGGCTGTGGTGCAGGGTGCAGGGGCAGGGGTTCAGATTTCTGGATCATTGGGATCTCCTCTGGGGAAGGCATGACCTGTACAAAAGGGACAGGTTACACCTGAACCAGAGGGGGACCTATAACCTTATGAGCAGGTTGTCTGGAGCTGTCGGGGATGGTTTAAACAAATTTGGCAAGGCAATGGGAAACTGAGTGAACTGATGGGAATGTGAAGGTTAGCTAGCCAATAATATAAAATTGGATATTTTTCAGATATGTAAAGAGCAAAAGGGATGTAAGAGTAGATATTGTATCACTGGAAAACGATGCTGGAGAGGTAGTAAAAGGGAAGGGGGATGGGAAATATGGAGAAACAGAACAAGTATTTTGCGTCAGTCTTCACTGTGGAAGACACGAGAAGTATGTCAGAAATTGGGTGTGTCAGGGTGCAGAGGAGAATATAGATATTATTACTAGAGAGAAGGTGCTTGGGACACTGAAAGGTCTGAAGATAGATAGGTCACCTGAACCAATTGGAATGCACCCCAGGCTTCTGAAAGAGGTAGCTGAAGAGACTGTGGAAGCATTAATAATAATCTTTCAAGAATCACTAGATTCTGGAATGGTTCTGGAAAACTGGGAAATTGCAAATGTCACTCTACTCTTTATGAAGGGAGGGAGACAGAGAAAGGATATTTAGGCTAGTTAGCCTGACTTAGTGGTTGGAAAGATGTTGGATTCCATTGTTAAGGATGTGGTTTCGGGGTACTTGGAGGCAGATTACAAAATAGGCCACAGTCAGCATGCTTTCCTCAAGAGAAATCTTGCCTGACAAATCTGTTGGAATTCTTTGAAGATACAACAAGCAGGATAGACAAAGGAGAATTGGTTGATGTTGTGAACTGGGATTTTCAGGAGGCATTTGACATATATGAGACAGCTTAACAAGTTACGAGCCCATGGTATTACAGGAAAGATTCTAGCATGGATAGAGCGCTGGCTGATTGGCAGGAGGCAAAGAGTGGGAATAATCATGTGGTTGGCTGCCAGTGACCAGTGATGTTCTACTGGGGCCAATGTTGGGACCAACTCTTTTTACGTTATATGTCAATGATTTGAATGATGGAATTGATGGCTTTGTGGCCAAGTTTGTGGAGGATACAAAGATAGGTGGAAGGGCAGGTGTTGAGGAAACGGAATCTGAAGAAGCACTTTGAGAAATTGGGCAAAGAAGCAGCAGATGGAATATTGTTTAGGGAACGGTATGGTCATGTACTTTGTTAGAAGGAATAAAAGCATACACTATTTTCTAAACTGTGAAAATTTCAAAATTCAACCTGCGGGTTGAGTTGGTGGTAAGGAAGACAAGTGCAATGTTAGTATTCACTTCGAGAGCAGTAGAATATAACGCTGAGGCTTTATAAGTCATTGGTCAGGCCACATTTGGAGTTTTGAGAGTTTTGGGCCCCTTATCTTTTCTCAGATATGCTGGCACTGGAGAGAGTCCAGAGGAGGTTCACGAGGATGATCTCAGGAATGAAGGGGTTAATGTATGAGGAACTTTTGATGGTTCTGGGTCTGTACTCCCTTGATTTAGAAGAATGAGGAGGGATCTCATTGAAACCTATCATATGTTGAAAGGCCTCGATAGTGTTTGTGGAGTGGATGTTTCCTCTAGTGGGTGAGTCTTGAACCAGAGGGCACAAATAGAGGGATGTCCATTTAGAACAGAGATGAGAAGGAATTTCTTTAGCCAGAAGGTGGTGAATCTGTGGAATTTACTGCCACAGGTGGTTGTAGAGGCCAAGTCATTGGGTGTATTCAAAGCAGAGGTTAATAGTTTCTTGGTTAGTTAGGGTGTCAAAGGTTACGGAGAGAAGGCAGCAGAATGGGGTTAAGAGGGACAATGTCAGCTATGATCCTATGGTAATGGGGCAGAGGGGAGGAGGGTGAGGGGAGGAGGGAGGGGAGGAGGGAGAGGGTGGGGGAGGGGAGGAGGAGAAGCGGAGAACAAGGGAGAGGCCAGAAATGGGGTGGGTGGTGGGCAAGGGTTGTTGTGCGGGGGAAGATGTGTTCTGCCTCACCTGATCCTTCGACTCCCAAGGGCACGAGGTGCTGGCTCCAAGGCTGTGGGGGGAGACATCTGTGGCGAAGAAGCCATGCTGGTTGGTGGGGGTTGGGATGATCCCTCTCCCCTTTCTCCCTTCACACACCTCAGTCTGTGACCCCTCCCCTCAGCTCTGTGACCGCTCCCCTTGTCTGTGGTTTTGAGGATCAGACATGTTCCCCTCAGCATGGGGGTGTTTGCCTCCTCCCCACTGGATTCTACTGTGGTCAGTGACACTGCTGTGACCTCCTCCAGCTCTCGGTGTTTGGCTACGGAATGGACGCCCGGGGCAATTGGCACCACTACTGGGAGAAGAATCGCCAGGCTGGAGCCTTCCACTTCACTGGCGTGCACGATGCCATCTTCGAGTCTGGTGTCATCTGGCAGCTAGCCAGGGTGGGGAAAGTCCAGCTGTACAGAGGCCGGCCCTGACCCCACCCCACCCACCCCGTTGGGCATCATCATATCCAATCAGGAATGCCAGGTTCTGCAGAGCCACACACACAAAGTGCTGCAGGACCTCAGCAGGTCAGGCAGCAAATGAATATAGAGCCGACGTTTCACCAGACCCAATCGCAGATTTGGATCAAATACCCAGTCTTTGCAGCTTGTGCCCACACCACCCAGTAATCAATTCTCCACAGGTGCCCTTGTGAGGGTCTCCCATTCTGTCTCCTCTAACACCAGCACTCTGCACTCTCTTCCTACCTACAGCTTGGCTGAGCCGTCCCCTGTCCCTCAGCAGCACCGTCTGCTCCTGTCTCATTCATACAATCGTATGGCATAGGAACTGGGCCTTCAGCCCACAATGTTGTGCTGAACCGATTAAATTAATAATCAGTTCCTCTCCCTCAACATCTCTGCCCCTTCACAGCCACCCTCCCTTTAGAAACATAGAAACATAGAAAACTTGCCCCAATTTAGATCAGGATGCTCAAACCTGTTCCTCCCTCCACAGCTGCTGCCTGCCACGCTGACAGACTCCAGCGTCTGCACAATTTATTCCTCTGTCTCTGCAGGAAAGTTGGACACCAGCCGTTCAGTGTTCACTTGCTGTTCAATGAGACTCATTCAGCTCTCTCACTGACTGACAGCTTGACCGTGAGACAGGTCGTGGGTCACGGACCCTCATGCCA
The DNA here is from genome assembly GCF_030028105.1 of Mobula birostris. Taxonomy (NCBI): domain Eukaryota; kingdom Metazoa; phylum Chordata; class Chondrichthyes; order Myliobatiformes; family Myliobatidae; genus Mobula; species Mobula birostris. Next base: position 219,075 of record NW_027277308.1, on the reverse strand, counting down.
AACACTGACGGACACATTGTCCACGAGGGAGGTCAGTGACAGACAGCATTATCCACGAGGGAGGGCAGTGACCAACAGCATTGTCCACGAGGGAGAACAGTGACTGACACCATTGTCCACGAGGGAGGGCAGTGACCGACAGCATTGTCCACGAGAGAGGGCAGTGACCGACAGCATTGTCCACGAGAGAGGGCAGTGATGGACACATTGTCCACGAGAGGGGTCAGTGACTGACAGCATTGTCCACGAGGGAGGGCAGTGACTGACAGCATTGTCCACGAGGGAGGGCAGTGACTGACAGCATTGTCCACGAGGGAGGGCAGTGACTGACAGCATTGTCCACGAGGGAGGGCAGTGACTGACAGCATTGTCCACGAGGGAGGGCAGTGACTGACAGCATTGTCCACGAGGGAGGGCAGTGACTGACAGCATTGTCCACGAGGGAGGGCAGTGACTGACAGCATTGTCCACGAGGGAGGGCAGTGACTGACAGCATTGTCCACGAGGGAGGGCAGTGACGGACAGCATTGTCCACGAGTGGTCAGTGACTGACACATTGTCCACGAGAGGTCAGTGACCGACAGTATGCCTGTGGGACACTCAGTGCCTCAAGGAATGGTCAAGGCTGCAGCACTGACCCAGTCTGTGCCATCCCTTCCCCCAAGGTCAGAGGTTATGTCTGTATGGTCAGTTGGTGTTGTGCCTGATAGCTGATAGTGCTGAGCGATCGTGGTCTTCAGCCTTGCTTGAGTACAGCACAGAAACAGGCCATTTGGCCCATCACACCCACACTAACAAGCATCCATCCTTCCCCCCAACACCCGTGGAAAGAGGATGGTGGAGGAGGCGGGAAGGGGGATGGTTTGGGGTACGGCAGGGATAAAGGGGACAGGGTGAGTCAAGGATAAAACCTGTGGGTGGGGAGGAGATCCCCCTGTAGTCTCAAGATCAAATGAATGATTGACCAGTGGGTGGAGGTGTGGGTTTAGGAAAAGATATATCAGCTGGGGTCGGACTAGGAAATTTCTCGTGTTGAGATTCTGGTCTCACCACTTTGTGACCTCTGGTTGGGACTGGGCACTCTCACAGAGTATGAATGGAACAGCTGGCCGCCACGGACAGAGAGTTTACTGAGGATTTGCAGGGGTTCCCGGCCGTGGGGGGAGGGTTTACTGAGGATTTGCAGGAGTTTCCGGCTGTGGGAAGAGGGTTTACTGAGGATTTGCAGAGGATCCCGGCCGTGGGAAGAGGGTTTACTGAGGATTTGCAGGGGTTCCCGGCCGTGGGGGGAGGGTTTACTGAGGATTTGCAGGGGTTCCCGGCCGTGGGAAGAGGGTTTACTGAGGATTTGCAGGGGTTCCCGGCCGTGGGAAGAGGGTTTACTGAGGATTTGCAGGGGTTCCCGGCCGTGGGAAGAGGGTTTACTGAGGATTTGCAGGGGTTCCCAGCCATGGGAAGAGGCCTGCAGCTGCTGACCAACCTACTGAGGGCCTCCAGCAATTTTGGTTTTCATTTCACCACTTGTACTGCTGCATTTTGTGTGTGAAGACGAAGGGGCAGTTTTCAGCAATAAATGACAATGCAGTGTGCAAAAGTGACCCCGAATTCCTTTAATTGAAGACTGCAGCAGTGACTACAAGGATGAAATATTGGAATCTTTACACAATGAGAAAAAACGACAGACATGGTGCCCCGGTCCGACAGACGGAACCAAATGACGGCCTCAGCCGATAATCAGCGTTCCAATGCACGTTTCGCTCTGATCCCCAGACCTGGCTGTTAGTGTTTGATGCAGCGACCGAGGGGGGCAGTTGTGTATAGTCTACCTGGCCAGATGGTGTCTCCTGTGAGACTAGCTAAGTTGTAGGGTCTGCTGTCTGGCCAGTGCCGTCTGCCCATATCTGCCTGTCTGCTGTTCAGCCTCAGGGCCCAAAACAGTGCTGAGAATTCAATTTGCCAGAACCGAGGCCAAATTGGAAACCTCTGATAGGTGATGATGAGCTTGTCCAAATCTAGAGTTTTCAATCTGTACAAAAAAGGAATTTTGTCTCTTCAACTTGTACTAAAGAATTAATAACCAGTTTTCAAAAACCTGGCAGAAAATCTCAATGAAAACCTGTCAAATAAAGTCGCTGCCATCACCTTCAATACAGTAGGATGCAGCCAGACCTTGAACCGCAAAGGATACATTGACAAGACAAAAAAATCCAAAATTTACCGCATTTAATAAACCTCTGAGTCTCTTCCCCTCCCCTCCCCATGAACCTCAGATTCTGGCCTAAAGTGCAAAGGTTGCAAAAATACTCCTGCAAATTCGATATTTGTGCTTTTCAGAGATGATGGGCCAGTGGCAGCCACCCACTTCATTCCCTGACCCCAGTGCCTGACCCTCAGCAGCCTCTGGTTCAGGAGGGTGCCCTCACGCAGGAGATGGGCTCTACCTGTTGGACTCCAGGGCTGTGAGAACGATGTAGCCAGTCAGACCACGGTACAGCAGGCAACCTAACTGACCCTCGACTGCAGGGGACCAACCTCCAGTGGTTCCTTTCCCTCTTGCACCATGCTCACCCCCTGCCCCCGGCACCTCTGTGGGCTGGGAGATCTGGCCAGGACTTCCAGGTCCAATCAGCAGAAATCTCTAAGCCTCACAGACAGAGGATTCTCTGGAACCTCACGGGCTGGGAGGATGCGCTGCTAATGGGTCCAAGGGCTTCCAAGCCTGCGGTTACAGATGTGGACACATATTCTAGCTGTGGCCATTGGGACTGGTCAATTTTACCCACAGTGAGCTACCACAAACCTGAAGAAGTGAACAACCTCCAAGGCTTTACCATCCCACCATTCTTTGGGCCTTTGCTCTGTAACTACTTAACTGGTTAAGTTCACCAGTGGACGCACAAACTGGAAGCTCCCTCAATAGGTGACCATTGGGAGGGAGGTAGAGGCAGGGAGACGGTCTCGGTTTGTAAGTGACTGTTGGGAGCGGGGTACAGGCAGGGAGACGGTCTTGGTCCATAGGTGACCACTGGGGGGGGGGGTACAGGCAGGAACATGGTCTTGGTCTGTAAGTGACCGTTGAGGGGGACGTACAGGCAGGAACACGGTCTTGGTTTCTAGGTGACTGTTAGGAGGGACGTGGTCTTGGTCTGTAAGTGACCATTGGGAGGGAGGTACAGGCAGGAACACGGTCTCGGCTGTAAGTGACCGTTGAGAGGGACGTACAGGCAGGAACACGGTCTCGGTCTGTAAGTGACTGTTGGGAGGGACGTACAGGCAGGAACACGGTCTCGGTCTGTAAGTGACTGTTGAGAGGGACGTACAGGCAGGAACACGGTCTCAGTCTGTAGGTGATCCAGGAACAAAAACAACCTGCCCTGTCTTGATAGATTCACTAACCCTCAGCTGCAATCTAAGATTAATTCAGTTTGGAGCTAAGTGTTGTGATCAGTTTTCCAGAGAGCATTTCTGACTGGTTTGGTGGACAGCGAGTGAGGCGTAGTCACTCTGATAGACAATATTTGTATCCCGGCCTGTCACTGACTTTCCCAAAAGGCCAGTAAGTTGTCACAGGCTGAGTTTGGCACATTTAGTAGGAAGAGGCACTTGGAGGGACAAGCGAGGGTCACCAGTCATCCCAGACATCCAGGCTGACTCATAACGAGGCTGCAGAGCAGCAGGGTCAGAGGGCACTGGGACAAAGGTCAATAGGAACCTGACGGAGTCAGAGGGCACCCAAGCAAGTTATAAAAATCTATCAATTACAGGAGAAATTCATTGTCACTAAGCTTCTGATTTTAAAACTTGTTTTTAAAAATAACAAACATCCTTTAAAACCAAAACACTTTGGATGTGCCAACAATTACAAAAAACTGCCCAGTTAAGTGAAAAGCACAGATGAGGAGGGGCTGTTGAAGCTCGAAGACAGCTCCTCACCACAAAGCAATAGGCACCAGCACAAACAGAAATCAAACATTTACAAACTATATTCTTAACCAAGTAAAGACTTTTGCTTCAGGGAGTGGTGGAACATTAAAGGCAGCAAATCCACTTAACAACCAGAAGCTTTCTCAATAAATATCCGTCGATGTGAAGCCAACAGGATGTGCCCACCAGCCAAGCACCTCGTGGGTTTACAAGAGATCTGATGGGTTTCTGTGAGACTTTTCTGTTTGCCAAAAACCAGTGGAACTTTCCACACGATGCAAGTCCTCAGCAGATGCACAGCATACTTCAGCTTCACCACAGTGAGGCCAGGAGGGGCATGACAACTCAGCTTCGCTTGTGAATCGGCTAAGTTCCCACAGCGCCTTTCCTCACCAGCCAGTGGTGTGGAAGGAATGAGGTATCAC
>NW_027277308.1:62329-214226 GCF_030028105.1 Mobula birostris | reverse complement strand
GAGGATTCTAAATGGCTGCATCACTGTTTGGTGTGGAGGGGAGAGGCCGCTGCAGAGGATCAGAAAAAGCTGCAGAAAGTTGGAAACTCAGTCAGGTCCATCAGGGGCACGAGACTCTCCAGCACCGAGGACGCCTCCAAAAGGCAGCATCCATCACAAAGGACCCCATCACCTAAAACATGCCCTCTTTTCATTGTTACTATCAAGGAGCAGGTACGGGAGCCTGAAGACCCACAATCTATGTTTCAGGAACAGCTTTTTCCCCTCTGCCATCAGATTTCTCAATGGACAATGAACTCATGAACAATACCTCACTATTTTTCCCTCTCTTTGCAAAGCAACAAATTTCACAACATATGTCAGTGGTATTAAACCAAGTTCTGATTCTGGGATAGCAGGACGGATCTTCAGCCAAATGGCCTCGTTGCCCCTCACCCCAAATCATCCACGCATTTGAGGAACTGCTCCCACCTCGCAGGGTTCATCATAGAGCCCAGACTGACCCAACAACCTGCTCCTCCCTCCAAACCCTCTCACCCCAGGCTGGCACTCACGGTGGGTGGGGATGGTGTCCTCAGAGACGGAAGGAGTGGTGGTCTGAGTGTTGTACCCACTGGAACAGAGCAGTGAGTCCCGGCTGTGTCGCTGCGTCTCCCCTACGGCACCGGAGCCCAATGTCAGGGCAGGGAATGGCGGTATCTGCCGGGGGGGAGGGTAGGCAGAGAGCAATCAGTATGGCTGGCAGGGAGGTGGTGAGGAGAGAGTGACGGGGGCTCAGGAATTGAGGCGGAGGGGGTCAGCAGGGAAAAGGCTGGGGGTGTCTGGAGATGATAGGGTGGGGGGGTGTGGGAGCAAGAAGTTGGGGTCCATGTGATGTGGGGGAGTGGTCGGAGGGTCTCGGGGGGCGGACAGAGTTTACAGTGGAGTGAAGGAGTAGGTACCTTGTAGGCAGCAGTAGCCGTCATTGCCCGGGGTCTCTCTGCACTGTGTGCATAGACTCCTGGGGCTCCGTTGTGTCCCCACAGTTGGAAGAGGGCCTCCGCTGCCCTGACCTCGCTCTGAGGGTAGTAACGTGCTCCAGGCCTGGGAAAGAGAGAAGCAGCTCCATTTATACCGTCCCAGTGTGACTGTGGGATCACGCACGACACCAAATGCAATAGACAAGGTCAAGCTGGGTGGTGTTCCAACCCACTAACCCAAACTCTGAACCCAGCCACAACCACAACCCCGCTCCCAGGCACTGGTATGACCGCTGACCGTTCTGAGCCTCAGGCCAAGCGGCTCATCTGCTGTGAGATCAGCGCTGAGTGACCAGGGGGCCCGGAGTGGCCGGATGACGGGGGGGGGGGGGGGCCCAGAGTGGCCGGATGATGGGGGGGGCGGCCAGAATGGCCAGATGACGGGGGGGAGGGGGAGAGACCCAGAGTGGCCGGATGACGGGGGGAGGGGACCCGGAGTGGCCGGATGATGGGGGGGGACCCGGAGTGGCCGGATGATGGGGGGGGGGGGGGGAGAGACCCGGTGTGGCCGGATGATGGGGGGGGGGGGGGTGGGTGGCCAGAGTGTCCGGATGATGAAACCTGCAGACATCCCAGTGAGCAGCAAGGGGAACTGCACACTGGCCAGCTGGGATCCCCCAGGGAGAGGGGTGGGAGATTTGAGGGAATTCTGTGCCCTGCTGCGGGAACTGGAAACTGGCCAGCTGGGGTCCCCCAGGGAGAGGGGTGGGAGATTTGAGGGAATTCTGCGTCCTGCTACGGGAACTGCACACTGGCCAGCTGGGGTCCCCCAGGGAGAGGGGTGGGAGATTTGAGGGAATTCTGCGTCCTGCTACGGGAACTGCACACTGGCCAGCTGGGATCCCCCAGGGAGAGGGGGTGGGAGATTTGAGGGAATTCTGTGCCCTGCTGCGGGAACTGGAAACTGGCCAGCTGGGGTCCCCCAGGGAGAGGGGTGGGAGATTTGAGGGAATTCTGCGTCCTGCTACGGGAACTGCACACTGGCCAGCTGGGGTCCCCCAGGGAGAGGGGTGGGAGATTTGAGGGAATTCTGCGTCCTGCTACGGGAACTGCACACTGGCCAGCTGGGATCCCCCAGGGAGAGGGGTGGGAGATTTGAGGGAATTCTGCGTCCTGCTACGGGAACTGCACACTGGCCAGCTGGGATCCCCCAGGGAGAGGGGTGGGAGATTTGAGGGAATTCTGCGTCCTGCTACGGGAACTGCACACTGGCCAGCTGGGATCCCCCAGGGAGAGGGGTGGGAGATTTGAGGGAATTCTGCGTCCTGCTACGGGAACTGCACACTGGCCAGCTGGGATCCCCCAGGGAGAGGGGTGGGAGATTTGAGGGAATTCTGCGTCCTGCTACGGGAACTGCACACTGGCCAGCTGGGATCCCCCAGGGAGAGGGGTGGGAGATTTGAGGGAATTCTGCGTCCTGCTACGGGAACTGGAAACTGGCCAGCTGGGGTCCCCCAGAGATTTGAGGGAATTCTGCGTCCTGCTACGGGAACTGCACACTGGCCAGCTGGGATCCCCCAGGGAGAGGGGTGGGAGATTTGAGGGAATTCTGCGTCCTGCTACGGGAACTACACACTGGCCAGCTGGGGTCCCCCAGGGAGAGGGGTGGGAGATTTGAGGGAATGGATCAGCTTTAATGTCACCCAGGGGAGTGAGCTGAATGGGCAGGCAGAGGCGCTGTCACTGGGGAAGCTCCATTTTGGTAGGGGATAGAGGGAGCGAGGGAGGTCTGGCTGTTGGGGGAGAGGACACCAGAGAGAGGGTGTGCATGAAGAAGGCCAGCTCTCCTTCTCCACTGAGGGCAAACAATGCCTCTGCTGGTGGGGGGGTGGGGGGGGAGCTGGGGAGACTGTTTACACAGGAACCTCCTATTGTAAACAGAGAAATGGGAAATAGAGATATAATGGGTGGGGGGAGAAGGGTGTTTTCTCCCTCGGGTTCCTGGTTCAACCGAAGAATACTCCAGGTCTGGAATGTGCCAGACATCACTGAAGCATGCTCACCCTCCACCCATATACACCCTTCAGAAGGCACCTGACCGCTTCACCAAGTGCCCTGTCTCTGGCTTCCAGCTTTCATCGCCTTCCTTGCTTGAGAGAGCTTCATGGCTTATCCAGACACACTGGGGTGGGGGTTCCCTCTCTGACCCCAGTCAGTGCAGCTGCCCCCACCTCCAGTGACCTTAGTTGAACTCTGACCTGCAGAAACAGGCCCTGTCGCCCACACCTTGGTGCTGGCCATCAGAAATCACTGCCCTCCAAACCCCGCTGATTCAGGGGTGAGTGAAGAGTTGTGTGCAGTGCATAAATATGGATGTCCCTGGCTTTGTGCTGCCGTGTCACTTCGCCATGGTGCAAGATGGTGTCTGGGAATGTTTGCTCACCTGGCAGTGGTGCGAGATGGAGACGGGGACAGACAGTGTCTGGGAGTGTTTGTTCACCGGGCTGTGGTACTATATATAAACTATTTATCAAACTCAATATATAATTTTGCTGATGTCACAACAATTGTAGGCCGTATCTCGGGTAATGATGAGTTTGAGTACAGAGAGGAAATTAAGAACCTGGTAGCATGGTGCAAAGACAATAACCTATCCCTCAACGTCAGCAAGATGAAGGAATTGGTTGTTGACTTCAGAAGGAGTAGCAGACCGCATGACCCAATTTACATCGGTGGTGCGCAAGTGGAACAGGTCAAAAGCTTTAAGTTCCTCGGGGTCAATATCACAAATGACCTGACTTGGCCCAACCAAGCAGAGTCCACTGCCAAGAAGGCCCACCAGCGCCTTTACTTCCTGAGAAAACTAAAGAAATTTGGCGTGTCCCCTAAAACCCTCACTAATTTTTATAGATGCACCGTAGAAAGCATTCTTCTAGGGTGCATCACAACCTGGTATGGAAGTTGTCCTGTCCAAGACCGGAAGAAGCTGCAGAAGATCATGAACACGGCGCAGCACATCACACAAACCAATCTTCCGTCCTTGGACTCACTTTACACTGCACGCTGTCAGAGCAGTGCTGCCAGGATAATCAAGGACACGACCCACCCAGCCAACACACTTTTTGTCCCTTTTCCCTCCGGGAGAAGGCTCAGGAGCTTGAAGGCTCGTACGACCAGATTTGGGAACAGCTTCTTTCCAACTGTGATAAGACTGCTGAACGGATCCTGATCTGGATCTAGGCCGTACCCTCCAAATATCCGGACCTGCCTCTCGGGTTTTTTGCACTACCTTACTTCCCATTTTTCTATTTTCTATTTATGATTTATAATTTAAATTTTTAATATTTACTAATTTTTACTATTTTAAATATTTTTAATATTTAATATTTGTAATCCAGGGAGTGGGAAGCGCAGAATCAAATATCGCTGTGATGATTATACGTTCTAGTATCAATCGTTTGGCAACAATAAAGTATAAAGTATAAGTACTAGACAGAGACGGTCAGCGTCTGGGAGTGGTTGTTCACGTGGCCATGGTGCGAGATGGAGACGGGGACGGACAGTGTCTGGGAGTGTTTGCTCACCTGGCTGCAGCACGAGACGGAGACAGTGACTGACGGTGTCTGGGAGTGTTTGTTCACCTGGCCGTGGTATGAGATGGAGACGGAGACAGGCAGTGTCTGGGAGTGTTTGTGATGGTGTGAGACGGAGACGGGGACATACAGTGTCTGGGAGTGTTTGCTCACCTGGCTGTGGTGCGAGACGGAGACGGGGACGGGCAGCGGCTGCAGTTGGATATTGTCCGTGGGCACAGGCAGCTCTGTGCTGGTGATGCTGGGCTGTCTGTTCACTGCGGAGAGGAGCAGGGCACCGCTGGAGGAACTGACAACAGCAATGTGGTCAGTCAGGCTTGACCTGTTCCCCTCCCCACCCAATCCGCAACACATCTTATCTCCCCAACCCCTCCATCCCACCCTGTCCTGTCCAAAACCCCACCCCACCCCTCCATTAGTAGCTGCTCCAGGGTCATCCTCTGCATTGGACACCCAGTACACTCAGCGTGGGTTGGCGCGGGACGTCTGGTATGCTTGGCGTGGGACGTCTGGAACACTCGGCGCGGGACGTCTGGTATGCTCAGCCCGGCCTGCTGCAGGATGTCTGGTATGCTCAGCATGGGTTGCCGCGTATGTCCAGTACGGTCAGCGTGGGAAGCCTGGTACAGTCAGCACGGGTTGCCGCGGTATTTCCAGTACGGTCAGTGCGGGTTGCAGCGGTGGGTTGAGATCCCTCACCTGGTGACGGTTCCTCTCCGGGACAAGGTCCCGCTGGGCGAGGAGGGGGGTGTGTGGTATGTGTAGTTGTAGTCATCTGTCACTTTCAAATCCAAGATGACCTGCAGGATGTGGTGAGTAGGATAAAGTCAGGACCACATCAGAGGGTCAGAACTCACATAAACAGGCCCTTCGATCCTTCTGTCCATGCTGACCAAGGTTCTTATTTAAGCCAGTCCTTCTGTAGCCTCTCTACTTCCTCAAAACTACCTGCCCCTCCACCTATCTTCGTTTCACATGCAAACTTTGCAACGAAGCCAGTGATTCCATCATCTAAATCATTGACATATAACATAAAAAGAATTGGTCCCAACACAAATCCCTGTGGAACAGCACTTGTCACTGGCAGCCAGGCCTCTTTATTCCTACTCTTTGCCTCCTACCAATCAGCCACTGATTTATCCATACTAGAATCCTTCCTGTAATACCTTGTTAAGCAGCTTCATGTGTGGCTCCTTTTCAAAGATGTTCTGAAAATCCAAGTAAACGACATAAACTCTTTGTCTATCCTGCTTGTTATTTCTTCAAAGAATTCCTTAAGGAAACCATGCCTACTTTATCACGTACCTCCAAGTACCCTGAGACCTCATCCATAATAATCAACTCCAACGTCTTCCCAACCACTGAGGTCAGACTAACTGGCCAATAGTTTCTTTTCTTCTGCCTCTCTCCCCGAAGAATGGAGTGACATTTGCAATTTTCCAGTCTTCCGGAAGTATTTCAGAATCTAGTGATTCTTAAAAGCTCGTCACTAATACCTCTACAATCTCTTCAACCACCTCTTTCAGAACACTGGATTGTACACCACCTGGTCTAGGTGATTTACCTACTTTCAGACCTTTCAGTTTCCCAAGAACCTTCTCTCTAGTTATGGCAACTTCACATACTTCATGACCCCGACAGCTGGAACTTCCGCTATACTGCTAGTCTTCCACAGTGAAGACTGATGCAAAATACTTATTCAGTTCATCCACCATTTCATTGTCCCCCATTGCTACCTCTCCAGCATCATTTTGATATCTCTGGGTCTGTACTCACTGGAATTCAGAAGGATGAGGAGGAATCTCATTGAAACCTTTCGAATGTTAAAAGGCCTAGACAGAGTAGATGTGGAAAGGATGTTTCCCAGGGTGGGAGAGTCTAGGACAAGAGGGCACAGCCTCAGGATAGAGAGGCGTCCATTTAAAACAGAGTTGCGGAGAAATTTCTTTAGCCAGAGGGTGGTGAATTTGTGGAATTTGTTACCACATGCAGCTGTGGAGGCCAGGTTGTTGAGCGTATTGAAGGCAGAGATTGATAGGTTCTTGATTGGACATGGCATCAGAGGTTACAGGGAGAAGGCCGGGACAGCTGGGGTTGAAGAGGAGAAAAAAAAAGGATCAGCCATGATTGAATGGCGGAGCAGACTTGATGCGCCAGATGGCCTAATTCTGCCCCTATGTCTTATTGTCTTTTCCAGCAGTCCAATATTCACTCTGGCCTCTCTTTTATACTTTACATATCTGAAGAAACTTCTGTAATCCTCTTTAATATTATTGGCTAGATTATCTTCATATTCTATCTTTACCTTCTTAATGACTTTTTTTAGTTGACCTGTTGGTTTTTAAAAGCTTCCCACTAATCCTCGCTCTATAATGTGCCCTCTCTTTGACTTTTACATTAGTTTTGACTTCACGTTAACCATGGTTGTGTCATCTTGTCTTTAGAATACTTCTAGAAATTCCAGCCTTAGCTGCTCGTCTTTCCTGCCAGTGTTCTTTCTCAATCAATTCTGGTCGACTCCTCTGTAATTCCTTTTACTCAATTGTAGTTCTGAGACATCTGACTTCAGCTTCTCCTTCTCAAATTTCAGGATGAATTCGATTATATTATGATCACTTACCTCTAGAGGGTTCCTTTACCTTAAACTCTCTTATCATTTCCGGTTCATTGCATAACATCCAATCCAGAATAGCTGATCCCTTAGTGGGTTTAACCACAAGCAGCTCTTAAACAGCCATCTCGTAGGCACTTTAGAAAATCCCCCTCTGCATATTGAAATCCCCCATGACTACTGCAATATTGCCCTTTTGGCATGCATTTTCTATCTCCCATTGTACTTTGTACACAACATTATTACTATTGTTTGGGGGGGGGGGGGTCCTTTAACCATGCAGTTCCTTAGCTCTATCCACAATGATTCAACCCTCCCAACCCTATGTCATCCTTTCTAATGATATGATTTCATTTTTTACCAACAGACCAACACTGCCCCCTCTGCCTTCCTGCCCATCCCATCGATATTGTGTATCCTTGGACGTTAAGCTCCCAGCTATAATCTTCTTTCAGCCATGATTCAGTGATGCCTACAACATCATACCTGCTAATCTGCAACTGTGCTGCAAGTCCATCGACCTTATTCCGATGACACGAAGCTGGGCGGCAGTGTTAGCTGTGAGGAGGATGCTAAGAGGATGCAGGGTGACTTGGATAGGTTGGTTGAGTGGGCAAATTCATGGCAGATGCAATTTAATGTGGATAAATGTGAAGTTCTCCACTTTGGTGGCAAAAATAGGAAAACAGATTATTATCTGAATGGTGGCCGATTAGGAAAAGGGGAGGTGCAACGAGACCTGGGTGTCATTATACACCAGTCATTGAAAGTGGGCATGCAGGTACAGCAGGCGGTGAAAAAGGCGAATGGTATGCTGGCATTTATAGCGAGAGGATTTGAGTACAGGAGCAGGGAGGTACTACTGCAGTTGTACAAGGTCTTGGTAAGACCACACCTGGAGTATTGTGTGCAGTTCTGGTCCCCTAATCTGAGGAAAGACATCCTTGCCATAGAGGGAGTACAGAGAAGGTTCACCAGATTGATTCCTGGGGGATGGCAGGACTTTCATATGAAGAAAGACTGGATGAACTGGGCTTGTACTCGTTGGAATTTAGAAGATTGAGGGGGGGTCTGATTGAAACGTATAAGATCCTAAAGGGATTGGACAGGCTAGATGCAGGAAGATTGTTCCCGATGTTGGGGAAGTCCAGAACGAGGGGTCACAGTTTGAGGATAGAGGGGAAGCCTTTTAGGACCGAGATTAGGAAAAACTTCTTCACACAGAGAGTGGTGAATCTGTGGAATTCTCTGCCACAGGAAACAGTTGAGGCCAGTTCATTGGCTATGTTTAAGAGGGAGTTAGATATGGCCCTTGTGGCTATGGGGATCAGGGGGTATGGAGGGAAGGCTGGTGCAAGGTTCTGAGTTGGATGATCAGCCATGATCATAATAAATGGCGGTGCAGGCTCGAAGGGCCGAACGGCCTACTCCTGCACCTATTTTCTATGTTTCTATGTACACTGCGCGCATTCAGATACAGCACCTTCAGTCCTGTATTCACCCTTTTTGATTCTGTCCGCCTGTTATTTTGCAACTCATCCTGTTGACTGAAATTCTGCCTGATCATCAGCCTCTCCTGAGCACACATTGACTCTGTTTGTAAACCAGCTAGCTCATCTTCAAAACTCTCATATTAAGAACATAACAAACTGTGCAGAGTTAACAAACCTTCCCGCCAGGATATTAGTCTCCCTCCAGTTCAGGTGCAAAACCGTCCCTTCTGTACAGGTCCCACCTTCCCTGGAAGAGAGCTCAATGATCCAAAAATCTTATGCCTTCCCTGCTACACTAACTCCTTAGCCACATATTAAACTGTGTAATCTTCCTCGTTCTGGCCTCACTAGCATGTGGCAGGGGCAGCAATCCTGAGATCACAAGCCTGGAGGTCCTGCCCTTTAACTTAGCACCCAACTCCATGAACTCTTTATGCAGAACCTCATCACTCGTCATACCCATGTCATTGTTACCTATATGGACCATGACTTTTGGCTGTTCACCCTCCCACTTAAAAATGCTGAGGGCTCAATCTGAGATATCCTGGACCCTGGCACCCGGGAGGCAACATACCATAAGAGAATCTCGTTCTTGCCCAAACCTCCTCTCCGTTCCCCTAAATAATGAATCCCCTATCACCACACTGTGCCTCTTCTTTCCCCTCCCTGTCTGAGTCACAGAGGCAGACCCAGTGCCAGAGACCTGACCACTGTGACTTTCATCTGTTAGGTCATTCCCCCCCACCCCCGACAGTATCCAAAGTGATCTACCTGTTGTTGAGAGGGATGGCCACAGGGGAACTCTGCGCTGGCTCCTTAACCCCTTTCCCCTTCCTGTCACCCAGTTTCCTGTGTCCTGCACATTAGGTGTAACTACCTCTCTGTTTGTCCTATCTACCACCCCTTCAGCCTCCTCAATGATCTGGAGTTCATCCAGTTCCAGCTCCTTAACGCGGTTTGTTAGAAGTTGCAGCCGGATGCACTTCTCACAGTTGTAGTGGCCAATGACACTGGAGGTCTCCTTGTCTTCCCACATGAGGAGCATTGCATCTCTACTGTCCTAGCTGAGCAGTTACAAAGGAGGGAAGGAAAAAACAACTGAAAGCTTTTCTTTTTTTGCTTTCTCTGACTGAAGCCTCAAGATCACCCCTATGACTCTGTCCACTCAGATGATGGCCGCCATGCTTAACCTGCCTTCTTTTAATTTACCCTTGCTAATTAATTCCAAGCACCAACTGGTCGCTGGTCAAAGCTCTTTTTCACTGTAGCAACCCTCTGCTGCTTTTCTACTCAGACAGTGGACCAGAGTGGAACCCCCTCCTCTTAAAACTTCAAATGTCTGGATTGGTCACCGGCTGAAGAAAGCTCCTTTCTGCGGCCTCTCTACCAGTGCTGAAACTGGAGAGGGTTCGCAGGAGGTTCACAAATATGACAGCAGCATTGAATAGCTTGTCATATGAAGCCATGGGGGCGGCGGGGTGGAGGGAGGCACTCATTGAACCTATTGAATGGTGAAAGGCCTTGATAGAGTGGATGTGGAGAGGATGTTTCCTATGGTGGGACAGTCTAAGACCAGAGGACACAGCCTCAGAATGGAGGGGCATCCTTTTAAAACAGATACAAGCAGGAATTCCTTTAGTCAGAGTGGAGAATTTGTGGAATTCTTTGCCACAGGCAGCTGTGGAGGCCAAGTCTGTATGTATATTTAAGGCAGAGGCTGATAGATTCCTGACTGGTCAGGGTATGAAGGGTTACAGGGAGGTTGGGACCAAGGAAAACGGGATCAGCCCTGATCAAATGGTGGAGCAGACACGATGGGTCAAATGGCCTCATTCTGGTCCGATATCTTACAACAAACGAACAGTACAGTAGCCAGCATCAATCCGGGGCAGACCACTGGTTACAGGGAGTGTCCAGACTGAGAAACAACTGACTCCTCCCACCAAACTGATTCTGTGTTCAGCTGATCCGCTCCAATATAATCTTAAATTCTGGGCTAGCCTACAATACAGAGTTTTGCTAAAGTTTACATACACAACTTCACCACCCAGCCCAGGTCAATCCTCTTAATCTCTTCTTCAAAAAAGCTCCACCAGATTGGTGAGACACAATACTCCTCTCCCTCCCCCCCCACACCCTCCCCCTCCCCACACTCTACAGCCCTCCCCCACTCCTCCTCACTGCTCCCCCTCCCCACATTCTCCCCCTCCCCTCCCCACACTCCTCCCCACCCCTCCCCCACCCCCACTTCTCCTCCTCCCCACACCCTCCCCCACTCCTCACCCTCCCCTCCCCACCCCTCCCCCACTCCTCCCCCTCCCCTCCCCCACTCCTCCCCCTCCCCTCCCCCCAGTCCACTTCATACCCACTCCTCCCCTTTCCCTCCCTCAGGCTACACTCACCTGCTCGCTGGCTGGGGGCAGTGCCTGTGGATCAGCCGTCAGGGCGGTCAAGTCCTCCAGGATGGTCTGTAGGTGAGTGACCTCCCCGAGCATCTCGATCTCCTCGCCCTGTCCACATGGGGAGAAACATATCAAGTAGCAGCTCTGGGGAAGTTCACAGCCCTCACGGCCGAAGAAGAGCTCTCCAATGTGTCCAAACTTTGAGGTTTGAGGTTTGGGGTTTGGCGGTGGGGGGAAGTAATTGTGACTGTTCCATGGGTGCAGGGTGGGTTGGGAGGTGGGCTGGAGGCAGTGAGACAGGTTGAGGGGGTGGGGAGGAGAAACAGCCCTGTCTCCCTCACAACTCCACACACTCCCCCTTCCACAGCTCACCACCCCTCTTCCCTACAAACTTTCACCTTCTCTCCCCAGCCCCCAACAGATCATCGCCTTCACTTCCCCAACACCCCGTTTCCCTTCCCACCCCGACCCACCAGCACAGGCCGCAGCAGGGTGACGAAGGTGCAGAAACGGCTTCGTTCCTCGATAAGTGCCCTGCACACCGCCTGTTTCTCAGTGTCTTCCAGCACCACGTACTTCTCGTTCACGTCCTGCAGTGCACTGTCGAGCTGCAGTCGAGCATCCTCCTTCCCTGTAACACAGAGCTGGATGTATCACAGACTGCCGGGCATGCCCGGGACAGGCAAATTACACACACACACACACACAGACACACTCACACATACACATACACACACAGGCGCACACTCACACACACAGACACACACACAGGCGCACACACACACACAGACACAGACACACACAGACACAGACACACACAGACACAGACACACACAGACACACAGGCAGTGCATAGATTGAGTGGAGAGTGTCCTGACTAGTTGCAGCATGACCTGGTACGGAAAGACCAACGCCCAAAAACTCAAACTCCTGCAAAGAGTAGTGTGCAGGGCCCAGTCCATCACAGGCAAAGCCGTCCCCACCTCTGAGCACATGTACAATGCTCTCTTCTCACTTGCCATCAGGAAGGAGGTACAGGAGCCTTAGCACCCACACCACCAGTTTCAGGAGGAGTAATTAACCTTCAACTATCAGGCTCCTGAACAAGAGTGGATAACTTCACTGAACTGATTCCACAACCTACAGACTCAAGCTCTGCAGCTCACGGTCTCACTGTTATTTCATTTGCAGTTTGTCTTCTTTTCTACTTTGGTTGTTTGTCAGTCTGTTTCTGTAAATTGCATTGTATTTCTTTGTTTTCCTGTCAGTCTGTTTCTGTAAATTGCATTGTATTTCTTTGTTTTCCTGTAAATGCCCGCAACAATATCACTCTCCGGGTTGTATACTGTGACAGATACATAATTTGATATTGCATTTACTTTAGCAAAACTGTGATCACCCACTGGAATGGACTTTGCTCCAATTGTGTTGATTGTTGTAAAGGTTGTGTGTGTTGGTTTGTTTTTCTTGTGAACGGTGCTTTTGTTCTGCACGTGTACTTCAGCAGATACAAGCCAGGCTTTGAACACAGGGAGCAAACGTGCACAGTTCTGACCCATGTGACCACGTGATGTTGCTGTTGCAATCTGTAGTGACCCCTACTGCGTCAGTGTGTAGTGACCCCTACGAGTGTTAACAGAAACGACACTTTTCCCTGTATGTTTTGATGTACGTGATAAATAACTGATAAAACTTATGCGCACATACAGAGTAAAGGCAGATTGCACCACGCACGCACAGCATGGGCAAGCAGGCACTGGGCTGCAGAAATGCCAGGCCAGATGCAGTGCTACAGCAGAGAGCGGGAAATAGATGAGAAGGAGGTGCAATGTTGCCATATCAAGTTCCTGCACTGGTGGTCCCTGTATCTGTAGGAACAGGCTGGAGGTGAGCAGCGATGAGGCAGACATCTGCCCCCTGTAATATCCAGTTGCAGGCGTTGATCAGCCAGGCAGCACTCCCACTGAGAGGC
Organism: Mobula birostris; assembly: GCF_030028105.1. NCBI lineage: Eukaryota > Metazoa > Chordata > Chondrichthyes > Myliobatiformes > Myliobatidae > Mobula > Mobula birostris. The sequence continues at coordinate 201,196 of NW_027277308.1, read as the reverse complement.
CAGCAGGTGGTGGCAGAGAGCCACAAACTCCAACCCAACAGGGAGCAGAGAGGGGTCAGCTGCACTGGGGTTGTGGGCCAGTGCAGAGAGGGGTCAGCTGCACTGGGGTTGTGGGCCAGCGCAGAGAGGGGTCAACTGCACTGGGGTTGTGGGCCACTGCAGGGGTCAGCTGCATTGGGGTTGTGGGCTTGTGCAGTGAGGGGTCAGCTGCACTGGGGTTGGGGCCAGTGCAGTGAGGGGTCAGCTGCACTGGGGTTGGGGCCAGTGCAGGGAGGGGTCAGCTGCACTGGGGTTGTGGGCCAGTGCAGGGAGGGGTCAGCTGCACTGGGGTTGTGGGCCAGTGCAGGGAGGAGTCAGCTGCATTGGGGTTGTGGGCCAGTGCAGGGAAGGGTCAGCCACACTGGGGTTGTGGGCCAATGCAGGGGTCAGCCCTGAGACCGGGGTGAGTGTCGGGGGACTGCAGCAGGGAGACTAGGGTGGGGGTGTGTGGAGGCACTGCTGAGAGTTGGAGGCGAGAACTGGAATGGGATGAGGCCCAGAAAGTGTGACACTGGGGCTGGTGCTGGTACTGGGAAGAAGTGCCTGGGCTCGTACTATTGAGAGGTCACGTACACAGCCTGCAGTAAACAGCCTCACGTGGGGCTGATTGTTCTGGACTTTGCTGCTGGGAAGTGGCAGATTACCCCTAACAATGATTATTTCCATCTCCCTGGTAAGATCGCGGTCCACTGACTGCTGGCTGTCCACCCAGTGGGCTTCCAGCCCTCACTGACCTTCCCCTCCCTGTCTACAAGCCCACAGACACACTGCTGCGAACAATCTGGAGCACATTGTTTCGCTTACCCCAGCCACACTCACCGCTGTGCCCACATTCCCCACCTCACCTTGTCACCATCATACATAGACCCCCCACCACCCGCTTTGTTGTCGCAGTCGGCCTGCAGCCCTGCAAACCCGTCACTTCTCAGTTTGCCTCTCAGTGTGACACCCTCCCAGTTCACTGACTCTAGGGAGGTAAACAGCTCTTGGCAGTAGGCCGCAGCCATCCCTCACCATTCGGTACCCCTCTCTTTGTCCAAAGGCTGCAGGAAGAGTTCCTTAAATATGCCTGATGTATCACCCCAGCAGGGTGTTCCACACACCTACCACTTCCTGTGTAAAAACCTCCCCCTACCATCCCACCTCCACATTCCTCCAATCCGATTAAAATTATGCCCCCTGGTATTAGCCACTTCCGACCTGGGAAAAAGTCTGTGGTTGTCCACTCGATCTATGCCTCGTATCATATTGTACACTTGTATCAAGTCACTTTTCATCCTCTTTCAAGCCTTAGCTTGTTCAACCTTAGACTTGCTCTCTAATCCAGGCAGCGTCCTGGTCAGTCTCCTCTGCACCCTCTCTAATCCAGGCAGCGTCCTGGTCAATATCCTCTGCACCCTCTCTAATCCATGCAGCGTCCTGGTCAATCTCCTCTGCACCCTCTCTAATCCAGGCAGCGTCCTGGTAAATCTCCTCTGCACCCTCTCTAATCCAGGCAGCGTCCTGGTCAATATCCTCCGCACCCTCTCTAATCCAGGCAGCGTCCTGTTCAATATCCTCCGCACCCTCTCTAATCCAGGCAGCGTCCTGGTCAGTCTCCTCTGCACCCTCTCTAATCCAGGCAGCGTCCTGGTCAGTCTCCTCTGCACCCTCTCTAATCCAGGCAGCGTCCTGGTCAGTCTCCTCTGCACCCTCTCTAATCCAGGCAGCGTCCTGGTCAGTCTCCTCTGCACCCTCTCTAATCCAGGCAGCGTCCTGGTCAGTCTCCTCTGCACCCTCTCTAATCCAGGCAGCGTCCTGGTCAGTCTCCTCTGCACCCTCTCTAATCCAGGCAGCATCCTGGTCAATCTCCTCTGCACCCTCTCTAATCCAGGCAGCGTCCTGGTAAATCTCCTCTGCACCCTCTCTAATCCAGGCAGCGTCCTGGTCAATATCCTCTGCACCCTCTCTAATCCAGGCAGCGTCCTGGTCAATCTCCTCTGCACCCTCTCTAATCCAGGCAGCGTCCTGGTAAAACTCCTCCGCACCCTCTCTAATCCAGGCAGCGTCCTGGTCAGTCTCCTCTGCACCCTCTCTAATCCAGGCAGCGTCCTGGTCAATATCCTCTGCACCCTCTCTAATCCAGGCAGCGTCCTGGTAAAACTCCTCCGCAGCCTCTCTAATCCAGGCAGCGTCCTGGTCAGTCTCCTCTGCACCCTCTCTAATCCAGGCAGCGCCCTGGTCAATCTCCTCTGCATCCTCTCTAATCCAGGCAGCGTCCTGGTCAATCTCCTCCGCACCCTCTCTAATCCAGGCAGCGTCCTGGTCAGTCTCCTCTGCACCCTCTCTAATCCAGGCAGCATCCTGGTCAATCTCCTCTGCACCCTCTCTAATCCAGGCAGCGTCCTGGTAAATCTCCTCTGCACCCTCTCTAATCCAGGCAGCGTCCTGGTCAATCTCCTCTGCACCCTCTCTAATCCAGGCAGCGTCCTGGTAAATCTCCTCTGCACCCTCTCTAATCCAGGCAGCGTCCTGGTCAATATCCTCCGCACCCTCTCTAATCCAGGCAGCGTCCTGGTCAGTCTCCTCTGCACCCTCTCTAATCCAGGCAGCGTCCTGGTCAGTCTCCTCTGCACCCTCTCTAATCCAGGCAGCGTCCTGGTCAGTCTCCTCTGCACCCTCTCTAATCCAGGCAGCGTCCTGGTCAATCTCCTCTGCACCCTCTCTAATCCAGGCAGCGTCCTGGTCAGTCTCCTCTGCACCCTCTCTAATCCAGGCAGCGTCCTGGTCAATATCCTCTGCACCCTCTCTAATCCAGGCAGCGTCCTGGTAAAACTCCTCCGCACCCTCTCTAATCCAGGCAGCGTCCTGGTAAAACTCCTCCGCACCCTCTCTAATCCAGGCAGCGTCCTGGTCAGTCTCCTCTGCACCCTCTCTAATCCAGGCAGCATCCTGGTCAGTCTCCTCTGCACCCTCTCTAATCCAGGCAGCGTCCTGGTCAGTCTCCTCTGCACCCTCTCTAATCCAGGCAGCATCCTGGTCAATCTCCTCTGCACCCTCTCTAATCCAGGCAGCGTCCTGGTAAATCTCCTCTGCACCCTCTCTAATCCAGGCAGCGTCCTGGTCAATATCCTCTGCACCCTCTCTAATCCAGGCAGCGTCCTGGTAAAACTCCTCCGCACCCTCTCTAATCCAGGCAGCGTCCTGGTAAAACTCCTCCGCACCCTCTCTAATCCAGGCAGCGTCCTGGTAAAACTCCTCTGCACCCTCTCTAATCCAGGCAGCGTCCTGGTCAATCTCCTCCGCACCCTCTCTAATCCAGGCAGCATCCTGGTCAATCTCCTCTGCACCCTCTCTAATCCAGGCAACGTCCTGGTAAATCTCCTCTGCACCCTCTCTAATCCAGGCAGCGTCCTGGTAAATCTCCTCTGCACCCTCTCTAATCCAGGCAGCGTCCTGGTCAATATCCTCCGCACCCTCTCTAATCCAGGCAGCATCCTGGTCAGTCTCCTCTGCACCCTCTCTAATCCAGGCAGCGTCCTGGTCAGTCTCCTCTGCACCCTCTCTAATCCAGGCAGCGTCCTGGTCAGTCTCCTCTGCACCCTCTCTAATCCAGGCAGCGTCCTGGTCAGTCTCCTCTGCACCCTCTCTAATCCAGGCAGCGTCCTGGTCAGTCTCCTCTGCACCCTCTCTAATCCAGGCAGCGCCCTGGTAAATCTCCTCTGCACCCTCTCTAATCCAGGCAGCGTCCTGGTCAATCTCCTCTGCACCCTCTCTAATCCAGGCAGCGTCCTGGTAAATCTCCTCTGCACCCTCTCTAATCCAGGCAGCGTCCTGGTCAATATCCTCCGCACCCTCTCTAATCCAGGCAGCGTCCTGGTCAGTCTCCTCTGCACCCTCTCTAATCCAGGCAGCGTCCTGGTCAGTCTCCTCTGCACCCTCTCTAATCCAGGCAGCATCCTGGTCAATCTCCTCTGCACCCTCTCTAATCCAGGCAGCGTCCTGGTAAATCTCCTCTGCACCCTCTCTAATCCAGGCAGCGTCCTGGTAAATCTCCTCTGCACCCTCTCTAATCCAGGCAGCGTCCTGGTCAATCTCCTCTGCACCCTCTCTAATCCAGGCAGCGTCCTGGTAAAACTCCTCCGCACCCTCTCTAATCCAGGCAGCGTCCTGGTCAATATCCTCTGCACCCTCTCTAATCCAGGCAGCGTCCTGGTCAATCTCCTCCGCACCCTCTCTAATCCAGGCAGCATCCTGGTCAATCTCCTCTGCACCCTCTCTAATCCAGGCAGCGTCCTGGTAAATCTCCTCTGCACCCTCTCTAATCCAGGCAGCGTCCTGGTCAATATCCTCTGCACCCTCTCTAATCCAGGCAGCGTCCTGGTCAGTCTCCTCTGCACCCTCTCTAATCCAGGCAGCGTCCTGGTCAGTCTCCTCTGCACCCTCTCTAATCCAGGCAGCGTCCTGGTCAGTCTCCTCTGCACCCTCTCTAATCCAGGCAGCGTCCTGGTCAGTCTCCTCTGCACCCTCTCTAATCCAGGCAGCGCCCTGGTAAATCTCCTCTGCACCCTCTCTAATCCAGGCAGCGTCCTGGTCAATCTCCTCTGCACCCTCTCTAATCCAGGCAGCGTCCTGGTAAATCTCCTCTGCACCCTCTCTAATCCAGGCAGCGTCCTGGTCAATATCCTCCGCACCCTCTCTAATCCAGGCAGCGTCCTGGTCAGTCTCCTCTGCACCCTCTCTAATCCAGGCAGCGTCCTGGTCAGTCTCCTCTGCACCCTCTCTAATCCAGGCAGCATCCTGGTCAATATCCTCTGCACCCTCTCTAATCCAGGCAGCGTCCTGGTAAATCTCCTCTGCACCCTCTCTAATCCAGGCAGCGTCCTGGTCAATCTCCTCTGCACCCTCTCTAATCCAGGCAGCGTCCTGGTAAATCTCCTCTGCACCCTCTCTAATCCAGGCAGCGTCCTGGTCAATATCCTCCGCACCCTCTCTGATCCAGGCAGCGTCCTGGTCAGTCTCCTCTGCACCCTCTCTAATCCAGGCAGCGTCCTGGTCAGTCTCCTCTGCACCCTCTCTAATCCAGGCAGCGTCCTGGTCAGTCTCCTCTGCACCCTCTCTAATCCAGGCAGCGTCCTGGTCAATCTCCTCTGCACCCTCTCTAATCCAGGCAGCGTCCTGGTCAGTCTCCTCTGCACCCTCTCTAATCCAGGCAGCGTCCTGGTCAATCTCCTCTGCACCCTCTCTAATCCAGGCAGCGTCCTGGTCAGTCTCCTCTGCACCCTCTCTAATCCAGGCAGCGTCCTGGTCAATATCCTCTGCACCCTCTCTAATCCAGGCAGCGTCCTGGTAAAACTCCTCCGCACCCTCTCTAATCCAGGCAGCGTCCTGGTAAAACTCCTCCGCACCCTCTCTAATCCAGGCAGCGTCCTGGTCAGTCTCCTCTGCACCCTCTCTAATCCAGGCAGCATCCTGGTCAGTCTCCTCTGCACCCTCTCTAATCCAGGCAGCGTCCTGGTCAGTCTCCTCTGCACCCTCTCTAATCCAGGCAGCATCCTGGTCAATCTCCTCTGCACCCTCTCTAATCCAGGCAGCGTCCTGGTAAATCTCCTCTGCACCCTCTCTAATCCAGGCAGCGTCCTGGTCAATATCCTCTGCACCCTCTCTAATCCAGGCAGCGTCCTGGTAAAACTCCTCCGCACCCTCTCTAATCCAGGCAGCGTCCTGGTAAAACTCCTCCGCACCCTCTCTAATCCAGGCAGCGTCCTGGTAAAACTCCTCCGCACCCTCTCTAATCCAGGCAGCGTCCTGGTAAATCTCCTCTGCACCCTCTCTAATCCAGGCAGCGTCCTGGTCAATCTCCTCTGCACCCTCTCTAATCCAGGCAGCGTCCTGGTAAAACTCCTCCGCACCCTCTCTAATCCAGGCAGCGTCCTGGTCAATATCCTCTGCACCCTCTCTAATCCAGGCAGCATCCTGGTCAATCTCCTCTGCACCCTCTCTAATCCAGGCAGCGTCCTGGTAAATCTCCTCTGCACCCTCTCTAATCCAGGCAGCGTCCTGGTCAATATCCTCCGCACCCTCTCTAATCCAGGCAGCATCCTGGTCAGTCTCCTCTGCACCCTCTCTAATCCAGGCAGCGTCCTGGTCAGTCTCCTCTGCACCCTCTCTAATCCAGGCAGCGTCCTGGTCAGTCTCCTCTGCACCCTCTCTAATCCAGGCAGCGTCCTGGTCAGTCTCCTCTGCACCCTCTCTAATCCAGGCAGCGTCCTGGTCAGTCTCCTCTGCACCTTCTCTAATCCAGGCAGCGCCCTGGTAAATCTCCTCTGCACCCTCTCTAATCCAGGCAGCGTCCTGGTCAATCTCCTCTGCACCCTCTCTAATCCAGGCAGCGTCCTGGTAAATCTCCTCTGCACCCTCTCTAATCCAGGCAGCGTCCTGGTCAATATCCTCCGCACCCTCTCTAATCCAGGCAGCGTCCTGGTCAGTCTCCTCTGCACCCTCTCTAATCCAGGCAGCGTCCTGGTCAGTCTCCTCTGCACCCTCTCTAATCCAGGCAGCGTCCTGGTCAGTCTCCTCTGCACCCTCTCTAATCCAGGCAGCGTCCTGGTCAATCTCCTCTGCACCCTCTCTAATCCAGGCAGCGTCCTGGTCAGTCTCCTCTGCACCCTCTCTAATCCAGGCAGCGTCCTGGTCAATCTCCTCTGCACCCTCTCTAATCCAGGCAGCGTCCTGGTAAAACTCCTCCGCACCCTCTCTAATCCAGGCAGCGTCCTGGTCAGTCTCCTCTGCACCCTCTCTAATCCAGGCAGCATCCTGGTCAGTCTCCTCTGCACCCTCTCTAATCCAGGCAGCGTCCTGGTCAGTCTCCTCTGCACCCTCTCTAATCCAGGCAGCATCCTGGTCAATCTCCTCTGCACCCTCTCTAATCCAGGCAGCGTCCTGGTAAATCTCCTCTGCACCCTCTCTAATCCAGGCAGCGTCCTGGTCAATATCCTCTGCACCCTCTCTAATCCAGGCAGCGTCCTGGTAAAACTCCTCCGCACCCTCTCTAATCCAGGCAGCGTCCTGGTAAAACTCCTCCGCACCCTCTCTAATCCAGGCAGCGTCCTGGTAAAACTCCTCCGCACCCTCTCTAATCCAGGCAGCGTCCTGGTCAGTCTCCTCTGCACCCTCTCTAATCCAGGCAGCGTCCTGGTCAGTCTCCTCTGCACCCTCTCTAATCCAGGCAGCGTCCTGGTCAGTCTCCTCTGCACCCTCTCTAATCCAGGCAGCGTCCTGGTCAGTCTCCTCTGCACCCTCTCTAATCCAGGCAGCATCCTGGTCAATCTCCTCTGCACCCTCTCTAATCCAGGCAGCATCCTGGTCAGTCTCCTCTGCACCCTCTCTAATCCAGGCAGCGTCCTGGTCAGTCTCCTCTGCACCCTCTCTAATCCAGGCAGCGTCCTGGTCAGTCTCCTCTGCACCCTCTCTAATCCAGGCAGCGCCCTGGTCAATCTCCTCTGCACCCTCTCTAATCCAGGCAGCGTCCTGGTCAATCTCCTCTGCACCCTCTCTAATCCAGGCAGTGTCCTGGTCAGTCTCCTCTGCACCTTCTCTAATCCAGGCAGCGTCCTGGTCAATATCCTCTGCACCCTCTATAATCCAGGCAGCGTCCTGGTAAAACTCCTCCGCACCCTCTCTAATCCAGGCAGCGTCCTGGTAAAACTCCTCCGCACCCTTTCTAATCCAGGCAGCGTCCTGGTCAATCTCCTCTGCACCCTCTCTAATCCAGGCAGCGTCCTGGTCAATCTCCTCCGCACCCTCTCTAATCCAGGCAGCAGCCTGGTCAATCTCCTCCGCACCCTCTCTAATCCAGGCAGCAGCCTGGTCAATCTCCTCCGCACCCTCACTAAAGCTTCTGCATCCATCCCGTAATGAGGTGACCAGATCTGAGCACAATTTTCCATGTGTGGTGTAGCCAGAGTTTTATAGAGCTGCAAAAACACTTTGCTGTGATGCTCAGTGCCATATCCTCCCTGTAATGAGGCAATCAGAGCCGATACAAGCCACAAACCTTTCTTAACTTTCTTCTGCAGTTTCAGTGTGTCGGATGATTTCTTCTTAATCTCCTGTCGGGCTTTCTTGCACTCTGTGAAACAAAAGGACGAGGTTTAAGTAAGAACTCTGCACGTGTGACTGTTCCTCTGAGCACGAGAGAGGGGTCAGCTTTATACAATGTCACGTGGATATCCAAGCATGCAGTGAAATGCATCGTTGTGTGTCACGTCAAATCAGCGAGGACTGAATTGAGTAGCCCTCAAGTGGTGCCAACGTAGCAGGCCCACAACTCACTAACCCTAACCATATGTCTTTGGGCTGTGGGAGGAAACCGGAGCACCCGGAGGAAACCCACGTGGTCACAGGGAGAACATACAAACTCTGCAGACAGCGTGGGAATGAAGCTCTGATCGTAAAGGTGACCGGCATAAACCCCGATGCAACTGGATCGTAAAGGTGACTGCCGCAAAGTGCCATGCAACTGGGGTGTAAAGCACCACGCAACTGGATCGTAATGGTGACCGGCGTAAACCCCAAAGCAACTGAATCGTAAAGGTGACCAGCGTAAAGCGCCACGCAATTGAATCGTAAAGGTGACCGGCGTAAAGCGCCATGCAACTGGAGGGCAGGGCAGGGCGCGGAAATTGATTCAGCTCAGGTACCTTTTGCATGGTCTTTGTCAAGCTGGTTGCCGACCTTTTTCCACTCTTCAATGCGGAGCTCCAAGGGGTTTATCAAACTCTCCGTCAAGGCCCTACACAGAGAAGGAAACAGAGTGGAGAGTAAACACACAGAGAGTGGGAGGCAGAGAGCCAAGGACATGGTTTCACAGAATGGCACATCACGGGAGTGCCAGCAAACAAAGGTTACAGACGTTCAGATGGGTGTCTGCTCGAGGGAGGGGGAGAGAAGAGATAGTGGGGAGGGGGTTGTGCAGGCTTCAAGGGGGGAGTGGGTAGCAACCTTACACAGTGAGCTGTTTGAGCCGGGACTCAATACTGCGATGCCTCATGCACATTCGGGTCAGAGCGGAGCCGATCTCCTTTGTAGCTCCTGAGGAGAAAAACACAATGCAATTGTTATAGACCTTCCACAGGGTACACTGTCAATGAACTCCAACCGATACCATTTGGTACACTGTCAATGTGCACCGATCTACACTGTTCAGTACACTGTCAACATACACCGATCTACACTGTTCAGTACAATGTCAACATACACCGATCTACACTGTTCAGTACACCGTCAACATACACCAATTTACACTGTTCAGTACACCATCAACATACACCGATCTACACTGTTCGGTACACTGTCAACATACACCGATCTACACTGTTCTGTACACCGTCAACATACACCGATCTACACTGTTCAGTACACCATCAACATACACCAATCTACACTGTTCAGTACACCATCAACATACACCGATCTACACTGTTCAGTACACTGTCAACATACACCGATCTACACTGTTCTGTACACTGTCAACATACACCGATCTACACTGTTCAGTACACTGTCAACATACACCGATCTACACTGTTCTGTACACTGTCAACATACACCGATCTACACTGTTCAGTACACTATCAACATACACCAATCTACACCGTTCAGTACACTGTCAACATACACCAATCTACACCGTTCAGTACACTGTCAACATACACCAATCTACACTGTTCAGTACACCGTCAACGTACACCGATCTACACTGTTCAGTACACCGTCAACGTACACCGATCTACACTGTTCAGTACACTTTTAACATACACCGATCTACACTGTTCAGTACACCGTCAACATACACCAATCTACACCGTTCAGTACACCATCCTACACTGTTCAGTACACCATCAACGTACACCGATCTACACTGTTGAATACACCATCAACGTACACCGATCTACACTGTTCAGTACACTGTCAACGTACACCAATCTACACTGTTCAGTACACTGTCAACATACACAGATCTACACCGTTCAATACACTGTCAACGTACACCGATCTACACTGTTCAGTACACCGTCAACGTACACCGATCTACACTGTTCAGTACACTTTTAACATACACCGATCTACACTGTTCAGTACACCGTCAACATACACCAATCTACACCGTTCAGTACACCATCCTACACTGTTCAGTACACCATCAACGTACACCGATCTACACTGTTGAATACACCATCAACGTACACCGATCTACACTGTTCAGTACACTGTCAACGTACACCAATCTACACTGTTCAGTACACTGTCAACATACACAGATCTACACCGTTCAATACACTGTCAACGTACACCGATCTACACCATTCAGTACACCATCAACATACACCAATCTACACTGTTCAATACACCATCAATGTACACCGACCTAACTGTTCAGTACACTGTCAATGTACACCGATCTAACTGTTCAGTATACTGTCAATGTCCACCAACCTACACTGTTGAGTACACTGTCAATGTACACCGATATACACTGTTCAGCACACCGTCAACATGCACTAATCTACACCGTTCGGAACACTGTCAGTGAGCACCAATCTACATCATTGAGACAGGTCGTCCATCCTGACCAATCCTACACAGTCCTGGGCCGCTCCATCCAGGACAATGTCCACCTAGTATGGCACCTGATCCACCTGCTCCTGGAGACTGGGTCCCAGGCAGTGTTTCTTTTTCTTGACCAGGAGAAGGCATTTGACTGGGTAGACCATAGTTTCCTGGTGGGCACTCTGCAGATTTTTGGGCTCAGACAACACTTTGTGGCCTGAGTTCGGCTCCTATACTCTGCCGCAGAGTGCCTCAAGATTAATGGATCACTGACAGCGCCCATTCCCTTCAGAAGAGGAGTACGTCAGGGGTGCCCCATGTCTGGTCAATTGTACACCATCTGTGTCGAGCCATTCCTGAGCCTTCTTTGGCGAAGGCTGACAGGTCTAGTTCTGCATGAACTGGACATGGAGGTTGTCCTCTCGGCCTACGCCGATGATGTACTCCTCATGATGACCGATCCCAATGACCTGCGGAGGATGCGCAAGTGCCAAGATGTTTTCTCGGTGGCATCCTCCGCTAGGATCAACTGGACAAAATGTTCCGGACTCTTAGTGGGCCAGTGGCAGGTTGTCTCCCTGCCAGAGGAGATGAGAGCTTTCGAGTGGAGCACCAGGCATCTCCTCTATTTGGAAATCTACCTGAGTCCTTCTGGGGAGACCTGGCTGGCAAACTGGCAGGACCTGGAGACGAAAGTCATGGCCTGGCTGGGGCGCTAGTCAGGCCTTCTCAGGTGCTTTCCTATCGAGGCAGGGTGGTGGTCATGAACCAGCTTGTGGCCTCCATGTTGTGGTACCAGATGGTCACCTTGGCCCCTCCTGCCCCTTTTGTTACAAGAATGCAGAGGAAGTTAGTGGACTTCTTCTGGGATAACAGGAAACACTGGGTCTCTGCAGCAGTCTTGAGTCTCCCAGTGGGAGAGGGCGGACAGTCACTGGTGTGTATATGTATGCGACTGGTGGCTCTCCGCCTCAGGATTCTGCAGAGGTTCCTGTACGCCGAGCACCCTCCCAGGTGGCAGGTGTTGGTGACTTTCTTCCTCTGGAGGGGCTGCTGTCTTCACAAAGATATGCAGCTACCACCGGCGGGCGTCAGCCGTGCTGCTTTGCGGAGTCTGCCCGGCTTCTATCAGGACCTACTGAGAGTGTGGAACATGGTTGCCTCAGGCCGGGAATCCGCTCCTCAGGCAGAGGGTGGAGTCCTGGCTGACCCTTGCCCTGCCTCAATGGATGTCGGTGCGGCTCAGGTGTGTGGACTGACTCAGGCTGAGCTGCTTGTCGGGCCCAGGCCCTGCAATCTTACTCCGAGAGCCGAGTCCACATAATTTGAGCCGTCTCTCCTCGACACCCAAAATCCCGTTCAGGGATGCAAGTAGGAGGTATCTGTATGGGCTGCTGCTCCACACCCTCGCCCTTGTCCACCATCCCGACACACCATGGCGGTCGGTCTTTGCACCTGGAGGTGAGGGGGGTCCCCAATGGAAGTCCCTTTACGAGGGGGTTCTTCTCATGCACCTTGGGGATCTGGGGTGGAGGCTGCTGCATAGAGCTGTGCCTTGTAATAAATTTCTTAGTTTGTACATGGATCTCCCAGCCGCATGTCACTTCTACAGGCTGAAGGAGACCATATACCACATGTACATAGAGTGTATGAGGCTGCAGCCCCTTTTTGCGTATTTGCGTGGGCTACTTCTAGCCTTCTGATTGCATTTTAGCCCCACCCTATTTATATATGGTCATCCAGTAAGGAGGAGGGTACAGAGGGATGAGGACATCCTTGTCAACTTGCTCCTGGGGCTGGCGAAATCAGCCATCCGTGGGTCTTGGAAACGGGTGGCGGGAGAATCTGCCCTGGTAGACTGCCTGGCCATGTTTAGGGGGTATGTTTGTGCCTAGGTAAATATTGAGAAGGAACACACGCACAGTTCTCGGTGACCATAGAGGTGTTCTGGGACCGTTGGGCTCTGTGGGGGTAATTGCCATCATTGATGATGATGGGAACATTTTGGTTTAATGTGTATAGTCTATTTGTAGTGAAGTAATTGTCTTAGTCACTGTTTTGTATAAATTACACTGAATTTGAAATAAAGATATTTTGTATGGAAAAAAAAAAAGCTACACTGTTCGTTACACCATCAACGAGCACCAATGTACACCGTGCCGAATCTACCCTGTGCCGAACCATGCAGCCCCACGGCAGCGGAGAGCGTGGAGCTAGCTGAGCCCAGCAACGTCTCAGTGCTTGTAAACCAGGACACGGTCGGGGGTGTTCTCTGTGTTCACGTTAACCCAAATTGCCTGCATCTCAACCACTAGAAACAACCAGTCAAAAATAGATTAAGCAAATGCTAATGAAATACAGTAATTTTATTTTAAAATTATTAATGAATGAATAATTACTACTAATTGGTTTAGCAGAGTGTTGCAGGCTGGAAGGTCTATGATTCTGGATGTTCTGCGACTCCAAGCCAAGGACCGGAGGCTGCAGCCCAGAGATAGTCTGTGCTAGGGTTGTGGCCTGGCTGTATGCAGCACACGTGGTGTGTGTGTGTGTTTGGTGTTTCTCTGCTGACCATGGCGGACATGCTATGTTGGGACCGGAATGCCCCCAGCACACCCTTGGGTTGTGTTGGCTGTTAGTAACACAAAAGACGCATTTCACTATGTTTCATGATGAAGAAATTCATCTGATTTTGCTCCTTGTTAATTCTATTATTCATCCCTGGAAGTTAAACAGATATAGGTACTTCTGTCAGGTTTCATTGTAAAGACTCATCACTACTTGTGGAGGCAACCTTCCCTCTGCCTGGTCCGAGCACAGGTCGAAGTGGCGTTCAGCCACCTGCAGGGCTCTCTCTGACCTTCCTGTCCCTACCTCTCACCCCAGGACACAGCCAGCACTCTTTCCAATTGTCCCTGGCCTGAGTTCACCACCAGGACTACACATCATCTCTGAAGATTCCTTCCTGTAGCTATCCAGCTTCTCAACAAAACCCACTCAGGTGTAATACCAAAACTGTCCCTGTACAGCATCCATTCAATGTTCTTTCCCGCTCTCCTTGTTCTGTTGAGAATTATTGAGTCTGTTCGTATGCTCTCATTTATTTAAGACACTAGACACTAGAATACTACAGCACAGTACAGGCCCTTTGGCCCTCGATGTTGTACCAACCCATATATTCCTAAAAATAAAAGTACTAAACCCACACCATCCTGTAACCCTCTATTTTTCTTTCATCCATGTGCCTGTCGAAGAGGCTCTTAAATACCCCTAATGTTTTAGGCTCCACCACCATCCCTGGCAAGTCATTCCAGGCACCAACAACCCTCTGTGTAAAAAAACTTACCCCTGATGTCTCCCCTAAACTTCCCTCCCTCAACGTTGTACATATGCCCTCTGGTGTTTGCTATTTGTGCCCTGGGAAACAGGTACTGGCTATCCACCCTGTCTATGCCCCTCCTAATCTTGTAGACCTCTATCAAGTCCCTTCTCATCCTTCTACACTCCACAGAGAAAAGTCCCAGCTCTGCTAACCTTGCCTCATAAGACTTGTTTTCCAATCCAGGCAACATCCTGGTAAATCTCCTCTGCACCCTCTCCATAGCTTCCACATCCTTCCTATAATGAGGTGACCAGAACTGAATACAATACTCCAAGTGTGGTCTCACCAGAGATTTGTAGAGTTGCAACATGACCTCTCTACTCTTGAACTCAATCCCCCTATTAATGAAGCCTAGCATCCCATAGGCCTTCTTAGCTACCCTATCAACCTGTGCAGCGACCTTGAGGGATGTATAAATTTGAACACCAAGGTCCCTCTGTTCATCCACACTCTTAAGTAACTGACTATTAACCCTGTACTCAGCCTTCTGGTTTGTCCTTCCAAAATGTATCACCTCACACTTATCCAGATTGAACTCCATCTTCCACTTTTCTGCCCAACTCTGCATCCTGTCTATATCCTCCTGTAACCTTCAACAACCTACAGCTCCATCCACAACTCCTCCAATCTTCGTGTCATCTGCAAACTTACTCACCCATCCTTCCGCCTCTTCATCCAGGTCATTTATAAAAATCACAAAGAGCAGGGGTCCCAGGACAGATCCTTGTGGCACTCCACTAGTCACCGACCTCCAGGCAGAATACTTTCCTTCCACTACTACCCTCTGCTTTCTTCCTGTAAGCCAATTTTGTATCCAAACAGCCAAGGTTCCACTGATCCCATGCCTCATTAATTTCTGGACGAGTCTGTCGTGGGGGGCGCTGTCAAATGCTTGATTTGTTTGATTGTTGGCATTTGTACATGTGACTGTTCTGCTAATTGTTGATTGCTCATGGATGTTGGCACTATTGTCTTGTAAATTGTTGGATACTAACATGTTATCTGTAATTAGACCATAAGATATAGGAGCAGAATTAGGCCATTTGGCCCATCAAATCTGCTCTGCCATTTATCATGGCTGATCCAATTTTCCTCTCAGTCCCGGTCTCCTGCCCTCTCCCCGTATCCCTTCATGCCCTGAATAATCAAGAATCTTTCGACCTCTGCCCTAAATACACAAAGATTTGGCCTCCACAGCTGCCTGTGACAAAGAATTCCACAGATTCACCCCTCTCTGGCTAAAGAAATTCTTCACCTCCATTCTAAAAGGACACCTGTCTTTCCCTGCTGCACCTGATGACCCTGTGATCTCTGTCTCAGAGGCCGATGTTAGGCTGTCTTTAAAGAGAGTGAACCCTCGCAAGGCAGAAGGTCTTGATAGAGTACCTGGTAAGGCTCTGAAAACCTGTGCCAACACACTGGCGGGAGTATTCAAGGACATTTTCAACCTCTCACGGCTACAGGCAGAAGTCCCCACTTGCTTCAAAAAGACAACAATTATACCAGTGCCTATGAAGAATAATGCGAGCTGCCTTAATGACTATCGCCCGGTAGCACTAACGTCCACAGTGATGAAATGCTTTGAGAGGTTGGTCATGACTAGACTGAACTCCTGCCTCAGCAAGGACCTGGACCCATTGCAATTTGCCTATTGCCACAATAGGTCAACGCCAGAACAGTCTCAATGGCTCTTCACACGGCTTTAGACCTACGTCAGGATGCTGTCCATCGACTATAGCTCAGCATTTAATACCATCATTCCCACAATCCTGATTGAGAAGTTGCAGAACCTGGGCCTCTGTACCTCCCTCTGCAATTGGATCCTCAGTTTATGAACCGGAAGACCACAGTCTATGCTGATTGGTGATTACATCTCCTCCTCACTGATGATCAACACTGGTGCACCCTAGGAGTGTGTGCTTAGCCCACTGCTCTACTCTCTCTCTACCCATGACTGTGTGGCTAGGCATAGCTCAAATACCATCTATAAATATGCTGATGATACGACCATTGTTGGTAGAATCTCAGATGAAGATGAAAGAGCATACAGGAGTGAGATATGCCAACTAGCGGAGTGGTGTCACAGTAACAACTTGGCACTCAACGTCAGTCAGACGATAGAGTTGATTGTGGACTTCAGGGAGGGTAAGATGAAGGAACGCATACCAATCCTCATACAGGGATCAGAAGTGGAGAGAGTGAGCAGCTTCAAGTTCCTGGGTGTCAAGATCTCTGAGGATCTAACCTGGTCCCAACATATTGATGTAGTTATAAAGAAGGCAAGACAGTAACTATACTTCATTAGGAATTTGAAGGGATTTGCCATGACAACAAATACACTCAAAAACTTCTATAGTTGTACAGGCTGCATCACTGTCTGGTATGGAGGGGCTACTGCACAGGACCGAAAGAAGCTGCAGAAGGTTGTAAATCTAGTCAGCTACATACATCTTGGGCACTAGCCTACAAAGTACCCAGGACATCTTCAGGGAGCGGTGTCTCAGAAAGGCAGTGTCCATTATTAAGGACTTCCAGCACCCAGGGCATGTCCTTTTCTCACTGTTACCATCAGGTAGGAGGTACAGAAGCCTGAAAGCACACACTCAGTGATTCAGGGACAGCTTTTTCCCCTCTGCCATCCGATTCCTAAATGGACATTGAACCCTTGGTCACTACCTCACTTCTTTAAATATATATTATTTCTGTTTTTCGCATGATTTTTAATCAATATATTGATTTATTTATTATTATTTTATTCTGTTTTTCAAAGATAAGGGGCCCAAAACTTCACACAATGGCCTCACCAGTGTGTTAATAAAGTCTCAAAATTACATCCTTGCTTTTATATTCTAGTCCACTTGAAATGAATGCTAACATTGCATTTGCCTTCCTCACCACAGACTCAACCTGCACATTAAGCTTTGAGGAATTTTGAACATGCACTCTCAAGTCCATTTGCACCTCAGTTTTTTGTATTTTCTCTCCATTTAGAAAATTGTCAACCCTTTCGTATCTTTTACTGAAGTACATGACCATACACTTCCTGACACTGTATTCCATCTGCCACTTCTTTGTCCGTTCTCCTAATCCGAATCCTTCTGTCTGCCCCTGCTCCTATCTTCAAATTTGCAACAAAGCCATCAATTCCATCATCCACATCATTGACATATAACATTAAAAAAAAATCGGTCCCAACACAGACTCCTGTGGAACGCGAGTCACCAGCAACCGGTCAGTTAAGGCCCCCTTTACCTCCTGCCAATCAGCCACTGCTTTATCCAAGCTAGTATCTCTCTAATAATACTATGGGCTCCTAGCTTTTTAAGCAGCCTCATGTAAGGCAGCTTGTCAAAGGCCTTCTGAAAATCCAAATACACATCAACTCTGTTGTCTATTCTACTTGGTATTTCTTCAAAGAATTTCAACAGATTTGTCAGGCAAGATTTTCCCTCAAGGAAACCATGCTGACTATGAGCTACCTTATCATGTGCCTCCAATTACCCAGGGACCTCATCCTTGATAAGAGACTTGAACATCTTCCAACCACTGAGGTCAGACTAACTGGCCTATAGTTTCCCTTCTTCTGCCTCTCTCCCTTCTTGAAGAGTGGAGTGACATTTACAATTCTCCAGCCTTCTGGAACCATTCCAGAATCTAGTGATTTTTGAAAGATCATCACCAATGTCTCCACGATCTCTTCAGCCATCTCGTTCAGAACTCTGGGTGAACACCATCTGGTCCAGGTGACTTATCTACCTTCAGACCTTTGTTTTTCAAGAACCTTCTCTCTAGTCATGGTAACTTTCCACACTTCATGCCTCTTGACCGCTGGAACTTCCACCATACTGCTAGTGTCTTCCACAGTGAAGACATACAAAATACTTATTCAGTTAGTCTGCCCCATGCCCCATTGTCCCCCATTACTACTCCTCCAGCATCATTTTCCAGCAGTCCGATATCCACTGTCACCTCTCTTTTGAAGAAACTTTTGGTATCCTCTTTAATATTACTGGCAAGCTTGCTTTTGTATTCCATCTTCACCTTCCTAATGACTATTTTAGTTGCCTTCTGTAGGTTTTTAAAAGATTCCAAATCCACTAACTTCCACTAATATTTGCTCTATTAGATGAGCTCTCTTCGGTTTTTATGTTGGCTTTGACCTCTCTTGTTTGCCATGGTTGTATCACCTTTCCTTTGGAATACTTTTTCCTCTTTGGGATGTATATATCCTGTGCTTTCCAAATGGCTTCCAGAAATTCCAGCCATTGCTGCACTGCCATCATCCCTGCCAGTATTCTTTTCCAATCAATTCTGGCCAACTCCTCTCTCATGCCTCTGTAATTCCCTTTACTCCACTGTAATACTGATACATCTGACTTTAGCTTCTCCATCTCAGATTTCAGGGTGAATTTGATATTATAATCACTTGACCCCAAAGGGTTCTTTTACCTTAAGCTCTCTAATCTATTCTGGTTCATTACACAACACTTAATCCAAAATAGCCTTAGTGAACTCAACCACAAGCTGCTCTAAAAACCCATTTTACACATTTTAATTCCACATCCCATTCCCATTATGACATGTCTATCCACGGCCTCCTCTACTGTAAAGATGAAGCCACACTCAGGTTGGAGGAACAACACTTTATATTCTGTCTGGGTAGCCTCCAACCTGATGGCATGAACACCAACTTCTCTAACTTCCGCTAATGCTCCACCTCCCCCTCGTACCCCGTCTGTTATTTATTTTTATACACACATTCTTTCTCTCACTCTCCTTTTTCTCCCTCTGTCCCTCTGAATATACCCCTTGCCCATCCTCTGGGTTCCTCCCCCCCCATTGTCTTTCTTCCCGGACCTCCTGTCCCATGATCCTCTCGTATCCCTTTTGCCTATCACCTGTCCAGCTCTTGGCTCCATCCCTCCCCCTCCTGTCTTCTCCTATCATTTTGGATCTCCCCCTCCAACTTTCAAATCTCTTACTCACTCTTCCTTCAGTTAGTCCTGACGAAGGGTCTCGGCCTGAAACGTTGACTGTATCTCTTCCTAGAGATGCTGCCTGGCCTGCTGCGTTCACCAGCAACTTTGAGGTGTGTTGCTTGAATTTCCAGCACCTGCAGAATTCCTGTTGTTTGCGTTCTAAAAACCCATTTCATAGGCACTCTAAAAATTCCTCCTCCTTTAATCCAACACCAACCTAATTTTCCCAGTCTACCTGCATACTGAATTCCCCCATGACTATTGTAACATTATTCTTTTGGCGTGCATTTTCATTGTCATTTGTAGGCCACATACTTCCTACTGCTTGAGGGTCTGTATATCACACCCATCAGGGTCTCTTTACCCTTGCAGTTCCTTCGCTGTATTCACAATGATTCAACACCTCCCGACCCTGTGTTAGCTTTTTTCTATTGATTTGATTTCCCTCTGCCTTCCTGCCTATCCTTTTGTTATAATGTGTATCCTTGGACATCAAACTCCCAGCTAAAATCTTTCAGCCATGATTCCATGACGTCTACAACATCATACCTGCCAGTATGCAACTGTGCTGCAAGTTCATCTACCTTATTCTGTAAACTGCACAAATTCAGATACAACACCTTCAGTCCTGTATTCACCCTTTTCGATTTTGTCCCACCATGTTCAACCTTTTGATTGCTAACTTTGTTGAGGTCTTACCAACATCTGCCTCCACAACCTCACCACTAACTGCCCTGGCACTCTGGTTCCCACCACCCTGCAACTTTAGTTTAAACCCCACTCTGCAGCATTAACAAACCTTCCCACCAGGACATTAGTCCCCCTCCAGTTCAGGTGCAAAACTGCCCCTTCTGTACAGGTCCCACCTTCCCTGGAAGAGAGCCCAATGATCCAAAAATCTTATGCCCTGCCTCCTACACCAATTCCTTAGCCACGTATTAAACTGTATAATCATCCTAGTTCTAGCAAGTGGCATGGGCAGCAATCCTAAGATCACAACCCTGGAGGTTCTGCCCTTTAACTTAGCACCTAATTCCCTGAACTCCCATGCAGAACCTCGTTACTTGTCTTACTCATATCATTGGTACCAACATGGACCACGACTTCTGGCTGTTCACCCTCCCTCTTGAGAATGCTGAGGACTTGATCCGAGATATCCTGGACCCTAGCACCCAGGAGGCAGCATACCATCTGGGAATCTTGTTCCTGCCCAGACCTACTAACTAATCCACTACCACCACAGCGTGCCTCTTCTCCCCTTCCCTTCAGAGTCACAGAGGTGGACACAGTGCCAGAGACCTGACCACTGTGACTGTCCTCTACTAGGTCACCCCCCCCACCCACCCCACAACAGTATCCAAAGTGATTTACCTGATGCTGAGGGGTAAGGCAAATGGAATATTGGCTTTCATTGCTCGAGGGACAGAACTTAAGAGCAGGGAGGTTAGCTGCAATTGTACAGGGTACTGGTGAGGCCACACCTGGAGTACTGTGCAGTTCTGGTCTCCTTACTTGAGGAAGGGTATACTGGCTTTGGAGGCGGCGGAGAGAAGGTTCACCAGGTTGATTCCAGAAATGACAGGGTTAGACAATGAGGAGAGATTAGAGTCACCTGGGACTATACGCACCTGAATTCAGATGAATGAGAGGAGATCTTATACAAACATATAAAATTATGAAAGGGATAAGATAGAGGCAGGAAAGTTGTTTCTACTGGTGGGTGAGACTAGAACTAGGGGACATACTTCAACATTCAGGAGAGTAGATTTAAGGTGGAGATGAGGAGGAACTACTTTTCCCAGAGGGTGCTGAATCTGTGGAATTCTCTGCCCAATGAAGCAGTGGAGGCTCCCTCAGTGAATATATTTAAGACAAGGGTGGATAGATTTTTGCATAGTAGGGGAATTAAGGGTTACAGGGAAAAGGCAGGTAGGTGGAGACAAGTCCGTGGTCAGATCAGCCATGATCTTATTGAATGGTGGAGCAGGCTCGACGGGCCAGATGGCCTACTCCTGCCCCGATTTATTACGTTCTTATGTATGGCCTGGAGCACTGGCTCTTTAACCCTGATTGTCTCCTAGTTCCCTTTGTTCCGCAACTTGGCTGTATTCAGTCATAGTCATACTTTATTAATCCCTGGGGAAATTGGTTGACCTCTATATTGGAAATTGGTTGCCTCTATATGTCCCATCTATCAGCCCTTCAGTCTCCTGAATGATCCAGAGTTCATCCATTTCCAGCTGCAACGCCTGAACGAGGCTTGTCAGAAGCTGCTGCTGGATGCACGTCTCGCAGTTGTAGTGGTCAGGGGTACTGAAGGTCTCCCTGCCTTCTCCGATTCCACTCTCCTGCCCGACATCCCTAACTAGCTACGCAGATATAAAGAGCAGGAGAAAAACTTGAGCTTTGTTCTCTCTGAGCGGAGCCTCTCTTTGCTGAAGCCTCAAGATCACCACTTGGACCCTGTCCACTCGGACCTTGTCCACTCCCTGTCCGCTCGGACCCTGTCCACTCTGTCCACTCGGACCCTGTCCGCTCTCTGTCCACTCTGACCCTGCCCACTCTCTGTACACTTGAACCCTGCCCACTCACTGTCCACTCAGACCCTGTCCACTCGGACCCTGTCCGCTCCCTGTCCGCTCGGACCCTGCCCGCTCTCTGTCCACTTGGACCCTGCCCACTCTCTGTCCACTCAGACCCTGCCCACTCCCTGTCCACTCAGACCCTGCCCACTCTGACCCTGTCCACTTGGACCCCACCCACTCAGACCCTGCAAGCTCCCTGTCCGCTCGGACCCTGCATGCTCCCTGTCGGCTCAGACCCTGCCCACTCTCTGTCCACTCGGACCTTGTCCATCCTGCCTGCTCTCTGTCCGCTCGGACCCTGCACGCTCCCTGTCCACTTGGACCCTGCCCGCTCTTTGTCCGCTCGGACCCTGCCCGCTCCCTGCCCGCTCTGACCTTGTCCACCCTGTCCACTCCATGCCCACTCGGGCCCTGCACGCTCCTTGTCCGCTCGGACCCTGCCCACTCCTTGTCCGCTCGGACCCTGCCCGCTTGGACCTTGTCCACCCTGTCCACTCTGACCCTGCCCACTCCCTGTCGGCTTGGACCCTGCCCGCTCCCTGTCCGCTCGGACCCTGCCCGCTCTCTGTCCGCTCGGACCTTGTCCACCCTGCCCACTCCACGCCCACTCGGACCCTGCCCGCTCCCTGTTGGCTCGGACCTTGTCCACCCTGCCCGCTCCCTGTCCGCTCGGACCCTGCATGCTCCCTGTTGGCTCGGACCCTGCACACTCCCTGTCCACTTGGACGTTGTCCACCCTGCCCGCTCCATGCCCACTCGGACCCTGCCCGCTCCATGTCCGCTCGGACCCTGCCCGCTCCCTGTCCGCTCGGACCTTGTCCACCCTGCCCGCTCCCTGTCCGCTCGGACCCTGCATGCTCCCTGTTGGCTCGGACCCTGCCTGCTCCCTGTCTGCTTGGACCTTGTCCACCCTGTCCGCTCGGACCTTGTCCACTCTACCCGCTCCCTGTTGGCTCGGACCCTGCACGCTCCCTGTCCGCTTGGACCTTGTCCACTCTGTCCGCTCCATGCCCACTTGGACCCTGCCCGCTCGGACCTTGTCCACCCTGCCCGTTCTCTGTCCGCTCGGACCTTGTCCACCCTGCCCGCTCGGACCTTGTCCACCCTGCCCGCTCCCTGTCCGCTTGGACCCTGCATGCTCCCTGTTGGCTTGGACCCTGCCCGCTCCCTGTCCGCTCGGACCTTGTCCACCCTGCCCGCTCCACGCCCACTCGGACCCTGCCCGCTCCCTGTCCGCTCGGACCTTGTCCACCCTGCCCGCTCGGACCCTGCATGCTCCCTGTTGGCTCGGACCCTGCCCGCTCCCTGTCTGCTTGGACCTTGTCCACCCTGCCCGCTTGGACCTTGTCCACCCTGTCCGCTCGGACCTTGTCCACCCTGCCCGCTCGGACCTTGTCCACCCTGCCCGCTCGGACCCTGTCCTCTCTGTCCACTCTGACCCTGTCCACCCTATACACTTGGATCCTGTCTACTCTGTCCACTCGGACCCTGCCCGCTCGGACCCTTCCCCGCTCCCTGTCCGCTCAGACCCTGCACGCTCTCTGTCCGCTCGGACCCTGCCCGCTCCCTGTCCACTCTGACCCTGCCCGTTCTCTGTCCACTCTGACCCTGCCCGTTCTCTGTCCACTCTGACCCTGTCCACTCGGACCTTGTCCACCCTGCCCGCTCCCTGTCTGCCCGAACCTTGTCCACCCTGCTCGCTCCACGCCCACTCGGACCCTGCCCGCTCCCTGTCCGCTCGGACCTTGTCCACCCTGCCCGCTCTCTGTCCGCCTGGACTCTGCCCGCTCCCTGTCCGCTCGGACCTTGTCCACCATGCCCGCTCACTGTCCGCTCGGACCTTGTCCACCCTGCCCGCCCTCTGTCCGCTCGGACCCTGCCCACTCTCTGTCCGCTCGGACCCTGCCCGCTCTGACCTTGTCCACCCTGTCTACTCGGACCCTGTCCTCGCTGCCCACTCTGACCCTGCCCACCCTATACACTTGGAACCTGTCCACTCTGTCCACCCGGACCCTGCCCACTCCCTGTCCGCCCGGACCCTGCCCGCTCCCTGTCCGCTCGGACCCTGCCCGCTCGGACATTGTCCACCATGCCTGCTCCCTGTCCGCTCGGACCTTGTCCACCCTGCCCGCTCTCTGTCCACTCAGACCCTGCCTGCTCTGATCTTGTCCACCCTGTCTACTCGGACCCTGTCCTCTCTGTCCACTCTGACCCTGCCCACCCTATACACTCGGATCCTGTCCACTCTGTCCACTCAGACCCTGTCCGCTCTGACCCTGCCCACTCTCTGTCCACTCGGACCCCACCCACTCGGACCCTGCCCGCTCCCCGTCCGCTCGGACCCTGCCCGCTCCCTGTCTGCTTGGACCTTGTCCACCCTGCCCGCTCGGACCTTGTCCACCCTGTCCGCTTGGACCTTGTCCACCCTGCCCGCTAGGACCTTGTCCACCCTGCCCGCTAGGACCCTGTCCTCTCTGTCCACTCTGACCCTGTCCACCCTATACACTTGGATCCTGTCTACTCTGTCCACTCGGACCCTTCCCCGCTCCCTGTCCACTCAGACCCTGCACGCTCTCTGTCCGCTCGGACCCTGCCCGCTCCCTGTCCACTCTGACCCTGCCCGTTCTCTGTCCACTCTGACCCTGTCCACTCGGACCTTGTCCACCCTGCCCGCTCTCTGTCCGCCCGGACTCTGCCCGCTCCCTGTCCGCTCGGACCTTGTCCACCATGCCCGCTCACTGTCCGCTCGGACCCTGCCCACTCTCTGTCCGCTTGGACCCTGCCCGCTCTGACCTTGTCCACCCTGTCTACTCGGACCCTGTCCTCGCTGCCCACTCTGACCCTGTTCACCCTGACCCTGCCCACCCTATACACTTGGAACCTGTCCACTCCCTGTCCGCCCGGACCCTGCCCGCTCCTTGTCCGCCCGGACACTGCCCGCTCCCTGTCCGCCCGGACCCTGCCCGCTCGGACATTGCCCACCATGCCTGCTCCCTGTCCGCTCGGACCTTGTCCACCCTGCCCGCTCTCTGTCCGCTCAGACCCTGCCTGCTCTGATCTTGTCCACCCTGTCTACTCGGACCCTGTCCTCTCTGTCCACTCTGACCCTGCCCACCCTATACACTCGGATCCTGTCCACTCTGTCCACTCGGACCCTGTCCGTTCTGACCCTGCCCACTCTCTGTCCACTCGGACCCCGCCCACTCGGACCCTGCCCGCTCCCTGTCCGCATGGACCCTGCCCGCTCCATGTCTGTTCGGACCCTGCCCGCTCCCTGTCCGCTCGGACCCTGCCCGCTCCCCGTCCGCTCGGACCCTGCCCGCTCCCTGTCCGCTCGGACCTTGTCCACCCTGCCCGCTCTGACCCTGCCCGCTCCCTGTCCGCTCAGACCCTGCCCGCTCAGACCTTGTCCACCCTGTCCACTCTCTATCCACTCTGACCCTGCCCACCCTATACACTCGGACCCTGTGCACTCTCTGTCCACTCGGAACCTGTCCACTCAGAAATTGTCCACCCCGTCCACTCTGAACCTTGTCCACCCTGCCCGCTCCCTGTCCACTCGGACCCTGCCTGCTCCCTGTCTGCTCGGACCTTGTCCACCCTGCCCGCTCCCTGTCCGCTCAGACCTTGTCCACCCTGCCCGTTCTCTGTCCGCTCGGACCTTGTCCACCCTGCCCGCTCCCTGTCCGCTTGGACCCTGCATGCTCCCTGTTGGCTCGGACCCTGCCCGCTCCCTGTCCGCTCGGACCTTGTCCACCCTGCCCGCTCCACGCCCACTCGGACCCTGCCCGCTCCGACCTTGTCCACCCTGCCCGCTCGGACCCTGCATGCTCCCTGTTGGCTCGGACCCTGCCCGCTCCCTGTCTGCTTGGACCTTGTCCACCCTGCCCGCTCGGACCTTGTCCACCCTGCCCGCTCGGACCCTGTCCTCTCTGTCCACTCTGACCCTGTCCACCCTGCCCGCTCCCTGTCTGCTCGGACCCTGCCCGCTCTCTGTCTGCCTGGACCTTGTCCACCCTGCTCGCTCCACGCCCACTCGGACCCTGCCCGCTCCCTGTCCGCTCGGACCTTGTCCACCCTGCCCACTCTCTGTACGCTCGGACCTTGTCCACCCTGCCCGCCCTCTGTCCGCTCGGACCCTGCCCACTCTCTGTCCGCTCGGACCCCGCCCGCTCTGACCTTGTCCACCCTGTCTACTCGGACCCTGTCCTCGCTGCCCACTCTGACCCTGTTCACCATGACCCTGCCCACCCTATACACTTGGAACCTGTCCACTCTGTCCACTCGGACCCTGCCCACTCCCTGTCCGCCCGGACCCTGCCCACTCCCTGTCCGCCCGGACACTGCCCGCTCCCTGTCCGCCCGGACATTGTCCACCATGCCTGCTCCCTGTCCGCTCGGACCTTGTCCACCCTGGCCGCTCTCTGTCCGCTCAGACCCTGCCTGCTCTGATCTTGTCCACCCTGTCTACTCGGACCCTGCCTTCTCTCTGTCCGCTCGGACCCTGCCCGCTCCCTGTCCGCTCGGACCTTGTCCACCCTGCCCGCTCGGACCTTGTCCACCCTGCCCACTCTCTGTCTGCTTGGACCTTGTCCACCCTGCCTGCTCGGACCTTGTCCACCCTTGTCCACTCGGACCCTGTACTCTCTGTCCACTGTGTCTCTGTCCACTGTGACCCTGTCCAGCCTGACCCTGCCCACCCTATACACTCGGATCCTGTCCACTCAGAGCCTGTCCACTCGGACCTCGCCCACTCTGACCCTGCCCGCTCCCTATCGGCTCGGACCCTGCCCGCTCCCTGTCGGCTCGGTCCCTGCCCGCTCCCTGTCGGCTTGGTCCCTGCCCGCTCCCTGTTGGCTCAGACCCTGCCCGCTCTCTGTCCACTCGGACCTCGTCCACCCTGCCCGCTCTCTGTCCACTCGGACCTCGTCCACCCTGCCCGTTCTCTGTCAGCTCGGACCTTGTCCACCCTGCCCACTCTCTGTCCGCTCGGACCTTGTCCACCCTGCCCGTTCTCTGTCAGCTCGGACCTTGTCCACCCTGCCCGCTCCCTGTCCGCTCGGACCCTGCCCGCTCTCTGTCCGCTCGGACCTTGTCCACCATGCCCGCTCTCTGTCCGCTCGGACCTTGTCCACCCTGCCCGCTCTCTGTCCACTCGGACCTTGTCCACCCTGCTCGCTCTCTGTCCACTCGGACCCTGCCCGCTCTGACCTTGTCCACCCTGTCTACTCGGACCCTGTCCTCGCTGCCCACTCTGACCCTGTTCACCCTGACCCTGCCCACCCTATACACTTGGAACCTGTCCACTCTGTCCACTTGGACCCTGTCCACTCTCTGTCCACTCGGACCCTGCCCGCTCCCTGTCCGCTCGGACCCTGCCCTCTCCCTGTCCGCTCGGACCCTGCCCGCTCCCTGTCCGCTCGGACCCTGCCCGCTCCCTGTCCGCTCGGACCTTGTCCACCCTGCCCACTCTCTGTCCGCTTGGACCTTGTCCACCCTGCCCGCTCCCTGTCCGCTTGGACCTTGTCCACCCTGCCCGCTCGGACCCTGCACGCTCCCTGTCCGCTCAGACCTTGTCCATCCTTGTCCACTCGGACCCTGTACTCTGTCCACTGTGTCTCTGTCCACTGTGACCCTGTCCACCCTGACCCTGCCCACCCTATACACTCGGAACCTGTCCACTCTGTCCACCCGGACCCTATCCACTCTCTGTCCACTCGGACTCTGTCAGCTCAGATCCTGCCCGCTCCCTGTCCGCTCTGACCCTGCCCACTCCCTGTTCGCTCTGACCCTGCCCACTCTTTGTCCACTCGGACCCCGCCCACTCGGAACCTGCCCGCTCGGACACTGCCCGCTCCATGTCCGCTCAGACCCTGCCCGCTCGGATCCTGCACGCTCCCTGTCCGCTCGGACCCTGCACGCTCCCTGTCCGCTCTGACCCTGCCCACACTCTGTCCACTCGGACCCCGCCCACTCGGACCCTGCACGCTCCCTGTCCGCTCGGACCCTGCCCTCTCCTTGCCCGCTCGGACCCTACCCGCTCCCTGTCCGCTCGGACCCTACCTGCTCCCTGTCCGCTCGGACCTTGTCCACCCTGCCCGCTCCCTGTCCGCTCGGACCTTGTCCACCCTGCCCGCTCTCTGTCCGCTTGGACCTTGTCCACCCTGCCCGCTCTCTGTCTGCTTGGACCTTGTCCACCCTGCCCGCTCGGACCCTGTACTCTCTGTCCACTGTGTCCCTGTCCACTGTGACCCTGTCCACCCTGACCCTGCCCACCCTATACACTCGGATCCTGTCCACTCAGACCCTGTCCACTCGGACCTCGTCCACTCTGACCCTGCCCACTCTTTGTCCACTCGGACCCCGCCCACTCGGAACCTGCCCGCTCGGACACTGCCCGCTCCATGTCCGCTCAGACCCTGCCCGCTCGGATCCTGCACGCTCCCTGTCCGCTCGGACCCTGCACGCTCCCTGTCCGCTCTGACCCTGCCCACTCCCTGTCCGCTCTGACCCTGCCCACACTCTGTCCACTCGGACCTCGCCCACTCTGACCCTGCCCGCTCCCTGTCGGCTCGGACCCTGCCCGCTCTCTGTCTACTTGGACCTTGTCCACCCTGCCCGCTCTCTGTCCGCTCGGACCCTGCACGCTCCTTGCCCGCTTGGACCTTGTCCACCCTGCCTGCTCCTTGTCCGCTCGGACCTTGTCCACCCTGCCCGCTCAGACCCTGTCCTCTCTGTCCACTCTGACCCTGTCCACCCTATACACTTGGATCCTGTCTACTCTGTCCACTTGGACCCTGCCCGCTCCCTGTCCGCTCAGACCCTTCCCCGCTCCCTGTCCGCTCAGACCCTGCCCGCTCGGACCCTGCCCGCTCTGACCTTGTCCACCCGGTCTACTCAGACCCTGTCCTCGTTGCCCACTCTGACCCTGTTCACCCTGACCCTGCCCACCCTATACAGTCGGAACCTGTCCACTGGGACCCTGTCCACTCCCTGTCCGCTCGGACCCTGCCCACTCCCTGTCCGCTCGGACCCCGCCCACTCCCTGTCCGCTCGGACCCCGCCCACTCCCTGTCCGCTCGGACCCCGCCCTCTCCCTGTCCGCTCGGACCCCGCCCTCTCCCTGTCCGCTCGGACCCTGCCCGCTCTCTGTCCACTCGGACCTCGTCCACCCTGCCTGCTCTCTGTCCCCTCGGACCTTGTCCACCCTGCCCGTTCTCTGTCCGCTCGGACCTTGTCCACCCTGCCTGCTCTCTGCCCGCTCGGACCCTGCCTGCTCTGATCTTGTCCACCCTGTCCACTCTGACCCTGTCCTCTCTGTCCACTCCGACCCTGCCCACCCTATACACTCGGATCCTGTCCACTCTGTCCACTCGGACCCTGCCCGCTCTCTGTCCACTCGGACCCTGCCCACTCCCTGTCCACTCGGACCCCGCCCACTTGGACCCTGCCCGCTCCATGTCCGCTCGGATCCTGCCCGCTCCATGTCCGCTCGGACCCTGCCCGCTCCCCGTCCGCTCGGACCTTGTCCACCCTGCCCGCTCTCTGTCCGCTCAGACCTTGTCCACCCTGCCTGCTCCCTGTCCGCTCAGACCCTGCCCGCTCTGACCTTGTCCACCCTGTCCACTCTCTATCCACTCTGACCCTGCCCACCCTATACACTCGGACCCTGTGCACTCTCTGTCCACTCTGAACCTGTCCACTCGGACCCTGCCCACTATCCACCCTGTGCACTTGGACCCTGTCCACTCTCTGTCCACTTGGACCCTGTCCACTATCTGGTCACTGCGCTCACCCTTCAATTTGCTCTCACTAATTAATCCCAAATGCCAATTAGCTGCTGCTTAAATCTGTATTCTGTTGCCGTGAACTGTTCCTGCCTTTTCTCCCTCGGCAGCAGACCTGATTGAAGTTCCTGTCCTCCCCAAACTTCTGGTCTGGACAGGAATTATCTTGTGTTTTATGCTGAGCACCAAACCACAATCAACAGTGGTATGTTTCACATAGTGGCAGTAAAGTGATTGTGATTCAGGCGTTGACAGTCCCAGGGCAAGTCTGCCGTTATATCAGACACTGGTCAGGCATTCGGGCCAGGGCAGTTTTGATGACCCTATTATAGGAAAGATGTTATTAAAAGAGAGAAAGTGCAGGAAAGATGTTACCTGGATGAGGGGCCTGAGTTGTGTGGAGAAGTTGTGTAGTCTGGGACTTTATTCTCTGCAAAGTGGGGGATTGAGGGGTGACTTGACAAAAGTTCATACACTCATGAGGGACAATGGGTCATTCCCCTTGGAGGGGGCTAAAAACAGGTTTAAGATCACTGGTGAAAGATTTCAAAGGGATGTCAGTGGCAGCTTCTTCACTCAGAGGGTGGTGCAGGTTTGGAACAAGCAGCCCTAAATAGTGGCTGAGGTGAAGACATTAGCAATATTTAAAGCCATCCAGACGAGTCTGTGGACAGAGGGCTATGGCACTGTCGATGGTGATGTTAAAGGTCTCGGCGAGATACCTTGACAGCTGATGGAATTGGTTTATTACTGTCACATGTAAGGAGATAACAGTGCAAAACTCGTCATGCAAATTATACATTCAGATTAGATCATTTCACAGTGCATTGAGGCAGAACAAGGTTAAACAATAACAGAGTGCAGGAGATAGTGCAACAGTTACAGTGAAAGTGCAGTGCAGACAAGAAGCTGCAAGGCCCGAACTTTGTAGCCTGTCGGGTCAAGAGTCCAGCTGATTGTGAAGTAAAATAGTTAAAGTTTAATCCAATAATGATGGGGTAACACACCTTGGGAGCGTGCACAAGGGTAGGACATCAAGTATAAATGGGAGGATCTTCGGTTACATGATAGGGATTTGACTGAAGTTATTACTGTACATTTTGAGCAGAGAGAGATAGACTGCAGGAAACTAAAAAAGTTTTAAGTTCAAAGTTAACTTATAATCAAAATCTGTATGTTAACATATCTACTCTGAGATTCATTTTCCCTAACAGAGATGGAACTCGAGGACATGAATGGAGATTTCATGGGGGTGTGTGTGTGTGTGTGTGTGTGTGTGTGTGTGTGTGTGTGTGTGTGTGTGTTTAGGGGTGGTGTGTACATGGATGGAGATTTCATGGGGATGTGTGTGTTTAGGGGTGGTGTGTACATGGATGGAGATTTCATGGGGATGTGTGTGTGTAGGGGTGGTGTGTGTGTGTAGGGGTGGTGTGTACATGGATGGAGATTTCATGGGGATGTGTGTGTGTAGGGGTGGTGTGTACATGGATGGAGATTTCATGGGGATGTGTGTGTGTAGGGGTGGTGTGTACATGGATGGAGATTTCATGGGGATGTGTGTGTGTAGGGGTGGTGTGTACATGGATGAAGATTTCATGGGGATGTGTGTGTGTAGGGGTGGTGTGTACATGGATGAAGATTTCATGGGGATGTGTGTGTGTAGAGGTGGTGTGTACATGGATGGAGATTTCATGGGGGTGTGTGTGTGTGTGTGTGTGTGTGTGTGTTTGTGTGTGTGGGAGTGGTGTGTACATGGGTGGAGATTTCATGGGGATGTGTGTGTGTGTGTGTATGTGTGTGTGTGTGTGTGTGTTTGTGTGTGTGGGAGTGGTGTGTACATGGGTGGAGATTTCATGGGGATGTGTGTGTGTGTGTGTGTGTGTGTGTGTGTGTGTAGAGGTGGTGTGTACATGGGTGGAGATTTCATGGGGGGTGTGTGTGTGTGTGTGTGTGTGTGTGTGTGTGTGTGTGTGGGAGTGGTGTGTACATGGGTGGAGATTTCATGGGGATGTGTGTGTGTGTGTGTGTGTGTGTAGGAGTGGGGTGTACATGGGTGGAGATTTCATGGGGGTGTGTGTGTGTGTGTGTGTGTGTGTGTGTGGGAGTGGTGTGTACATGGGTGGAGATTTCATGGGGATGTGTGTGTGTGTGTGTGTGTGTGTGTGTGTGTGTGTGTGTGTGTGTGTATAGGAGTGGGGTGTACATGGGTGGAGATTTCATGAGACACACTGCCAGAGAGTGTGGTGGGATCATTGACCGCGTTTGGTGGTGTCTGGATTAGCATTTTTATGTTGTGTAGAGAAGGCACTAGGGCAGGTGCTGGGAGATGTAATAATGAGATGGGTGTCCACCGATCGGCGTGGATGTAATAGTCTGAAAGGACAGTTCCAAGATCCAGTTATTTCTTCAGGTGAACTCAATCTGACTTCACTATTGGGCTGGGAGAGGGAGAGGGAGAGGGAGAGGACCATCGAGGTGGGAGTGTGGATACCCCCACCCGAGGAGGCAGTGGCTGGGGAGTTTGGGTTGGGGTGCAGGTTATAGACAACTACAGAAAGAAGCAGGCTCTTCAGCCCATCTAGTCCATGCTAAACCATTTAAACTGCCTACTCCCATCAACCTGCACCAGGACCATAGCTCTCCATACCCCTACCATCCATGTACCTGTCCAAACTTCTCTCAAACATTGAAACCGAGTTCGCATGCACCACTTGTGCTGGCAGCTCATTCCACACCCTCACAATCCTCTGACTGACGGTGTTTCACTCAAACAACAGGAATTCTGCAGATGCTGGAAATTCAAGCAACACACATCAAAGTTGCTGGTGAACGCAGCAGGCCAGGCAGCATCTCTAGGAAGAGATATAGTCGACGTTTCAGGCCGAGACCCTTCGTCAGGACTACTGAAGGAAGTTCCAGTTAACCACATTATCACCCAGATTTTTGAAGTAGATGACAAACAATAACAGCACCACACCGATCCTGCGGCACTTCACTAGTCACAGACCTCCAGTCAGAGAGGCAACTATCTACTACCACTCTCTGGCTTTTCCCACAAAGCCAATGTCTAATCTAATTGGCTACCTCATCTTGAAGGCCGAGCGACTGAACTTTCTCGACCAACCTCCTATGAGGGACCTTGTCAAATGCCTTACTAAAATCCATGTCGACAACATCCACTGCCTCGCCTTCATCAACTTTCTTGGAAACTTCCACGAAAAACTTTATAAGATTGGTTAGACATGACCTAAAATACATGAAGCCTTGCTGACTATCCTTAATCAGTCCATGTCTATCCAAATACTCATATATCCAGTCCCTTAGAACACCTTCCAATAACTTCCCCACAACTGATGTCAGACTCACCAGCCTATAATTTCCTTTTTTATGTTTAGAACCTTTCTTGAACAGTGGAACAACATGGGCTATCCTCCAATCCTCTGGTACCCCTCCTGCCATGAAGGTTGATTTAAATATCTCTGCTAGGCTCCTAGCAATTTCTGAATTTCTTCCCATAGGGTCCAAGGGAACATTTTGTCAGGTCCTGGGGATTTGTCAGGTCCGGGGTAGCAAACACCTCCTGCACTGTAGTTGATGCCACTTTGCTCTACTTCTATAGACTCTATATCCATCTCCTGAATAAATACAGATGTAAAGAATGCGTTTTGGATCTCCCCCAACTGTGGATTAACATTCTGGTCTTCCAGAGGACCAATTTTATCCCTGGTAACCATTTTCCTCTTAACATACCGTGCCTGTAGAATCCCTTAGGATTCTCCTTCACCTCGTTTGCTGGAGCAACTTCATGCCTTCTTTTATCCCTCCTGATTTCTTTCTTGAGTGTTCTCTTGCATTGCTTACACTCCATGGGCACCTCTTTTGTTCCCACCTGCCCACACCTGCTACGCACCTCCTTCTTTCCCTTAACCAGGGCCTCAATATCTCTTCAAAACCAAGGTTCCCTACACTTGTTATCTTTGCCCTTTACTCTGACAGGCACATACAAGCTTTGTACTCTCAAAATTCCATTTTTCAAGGCCACCCACTTTCCAAGTACACCTTTGCCGGAAAACAGCCTGTCCCAATCCACACTTGCCAGATCTGATACCATCAAAATGGCCTTTCTCCAATTTAGAATCTCAACCCATAGACCAGACCTATCTTCTTGCATATTTACTTTGAAACTAATGGCATAATGGTCACTAGATGCAAAGTGTTCCCCTATACAAACTTCTGTTGCCTGCCCTGTTCCATTCTCTAATAGCAGATCCAGTATGACCCATTCCCTCGTTGGGACCTCTATGTACTGATGAAGGAAACTTCCTGAACACATCTGACAAACTCTATCCCATCCAGTCCTTTTATAGTATTGGAGTCCCAGTCAACATGGGGGAAGGAAAATCACCTACTATGACAACCTTGCAACAATGAAAACTTTCCATCAGGACCTTCACACAGCACAGGAACAGCCTGACACCCCCAGCACTGACCCTTCTGTGGGTTCAACCACCTCCCCCCCACAACCAATAAGTGGCAAGTTACAAGACAAATGGCCACTCAGTTCAGCAACTATTCAGCCCAAATCTGCGTCACGGCTTGTTACAGCATCAGGGTTCAGGTAAACAGCAACATAGAAGACCCCCCTCCCCCCTCCACCGTGGTCTTCTCCCATCAGGCAGAAGACATGCGATCAGCCTCAAGGGCAGCGTGTGTCCTGGTGCTGATAGATAAGCTTTATCTGTCACACGTACAGCCAAACACACAGTGAGATGTGTAATTTGTGTCGATGATCACAGCCCAGGGATGTATTGGGGCCATCTTGTTTCAGGCAGCCACAGCTTACGAACCCTCACCTATGATGAGGCTGGAGCCTGAAACACCCACAGGGAACCCACGCAGACACACCTCCTTACAGACAGCAGTGGGAAGTGATCCCCGACTGCGATGGCATTGACCACTGCGCCACCATGCTATCCAAATAGACCTCTGACACATAGGCTCTCAATCCCCTTCGCTGTGGCCCTGTAGCCTATTGCCTGCCTGCACAACACTTTATTCTGCATTCGGTTACTTTTCCCTTCCTGCCACACTGATGCACTAATGTACAGAACGGGTTGTCTGCATGGCACACAGACAAAAGACTCTTGCCATATCTTTGTGCACGTGACCGCAATGAAACAGAAACGCATGCAGTGGAGAACTGGGCCTCGGTGGCTGGATCTCTGAGCACCCAAAGCTGCGACAGCTGCTGCTGAACACAGCTCTTGCTCGCTTCACGTGAACAAAACGTTCAAGACCAGGAAGTCCCATCCAACACTCAGCTACAATATTTTTGTCATTCTCTTTGGCTTGGGCGAGACTCGTTCTCAATGCACTGATAAACCATGCAGGTTCTTGCCAAAACCTTAACACAGGTTTCAAACATTCAGCAATACCTCCAGCATTTCAGCTCTGCCTCAGTGACCCTCCCTCGATGCAACCCCCCCCCTGCAGAGTGACCCTCCCTCAGTGCAACCCCCACCTCGCAGTGACCCTCAGAGCAAACCTTCCCCCCGCAGAGTGACCCTCCCTCGATGCAAACTCCCCACAGAGTGACCCTCCCTCGATGCAACCCCCCCTCACAGTGACCCTCCCTCGATGCAAACCCCCCCTCAGAGTGACCCTCCCTCGATGCAACCCCCCCCTCACAGAGTGACACTCCCTCGATGCAAACCCACTCAGAGTGACCCTCAGTGCAAACCTCCCCCCGCAGAGTGACCCTCCCTCGATGCAAACCCCCCCTCACAGAGTAACCCTCCCTCGATGCAAACCCCCCCTCACAGAGTAACCCTCCCTCGATGCAAACCCACTCAGAGTGACCCTCCCTCGATGCAACCCCCCCTCACAGAGTGACACTCCCTCGATGCAACCCCCCCTCCTGCATTGACCCTCCCTCAGTGCAAACCCCCTCCCACAGAGTAACCCTCCCTCGATGCAAACTCCCCCACAGAGTGACCCTCCCACGATGCAACCCCCCCCACAGAGTGACCCTCCCTCGATGCAAACCCTCCCTCACAGAGTGACCCTCCCTCAGCGTAAAACCCCCCTCAGAGTGACCCTCCCTCGATGCAACCCCCCCTCACAGAGTGACCCTCCCTCAGCGTAAAACCCCCCTCACAGTGACTCTCTCTTGATGCAAACACCCTCACAGAGTGACCCTCCCTCGATGCAAACCCCCCTCACAGAGTGACCCTCCCTCGATGCAAACCCCCTCAGAGTGACCCTCCCTCGATGCAAACCCCCTCAGAGTGACCCTCCCTTGATGCAAACCCACTCACAGAGTGACCCTCCCTATGTGTCATGTGGGGTGATGTCTTGCCTATTTGGGTGTTTAGAACTCGGGTAGGAGGGGTTGCAGACTGAAAATAAGGGATGAGTTACTCAGGAGGGAGAGGGAGGTTCGCTGTGTGGTGATGGAGTGCAGGGGCAGAACTGTGGGAAGTGGAAGCTCTGTGCTCTGTTGTAGAGATCTTGGACCGAGGGTGTCTGTGTAGGATAGTGGGCAGCCAGACCTACAGCCACATCTCTGATACCCGTTTTATTTCTGAACATGGAGCCGGGCCTGCCCCTGGGGGCTCCGGGTCCTCACAACCTCTGGCTGCCCTTGGCGTGTGCTCCTGGCTGGCAGGCTCGGCCGGAGACGGACAGACCCAGGCTGGGGACTGAGAGCAGACAGTAATGAGCTGCGTGTTTGGACAGACTGCCACACCCAGGCATGAGCACCTGTGCCTGTTGGCAGCCAAGCTGGGCGTGACAGAGCTGGGCTTGTTTGTACAGGAGAGGCTGAGGGACACGGCCTTGTGGGCCCAGCCAGTGAACAAGGAATACCCTGTTCCAGTAGGAGACCATGGAACAAAACGCAGCTCTGTCTCGAGCTTTCTGCTAACGTGGTCAACAGCAATGCGGGGGAAATATTTATTTGAGGTTTGGTGATGAAGCTGTACCTCAGTTTACTTAACTCATTTGGACTTCTGCTGTGAATCTTAACGTTGCCTGGCAACAGCAAACTGTGATCCACTGGAATGTACCCATCCCCCACTCTCGCCTAAGGCTCTGAGTCACCTCAACGGTGCGTGTGACTCAGCACCCTCCTGGTCTGAAAGGTGGGGAGAGACAGGAGGGAGAAACTGGGGGAAGTGGGGCTCTAACTCCACTGTTCCTTCTCTGTCCCTCAACTATCAACATTCACTCATGCACAGACCTGTGGGAGGGGTGGTACTGGGTACTGAGGGAGGGTCACACTGTGGGAGGGGTGGTATGTGTGGAGGGTCACACTGGGAGGGGTGGTACTGGGTACTGAGGGAGGGTCACACTGTGGGAGGGGTGGTATGTGTGGAGGGTCACACTGGGAGGGGTGGTACTGGGTACTGAGGGAGGGTCACACTGTGGGAGGGGTGGTATGTGTGGAGGGTCACACTGGGAGGGGTGGTACTGGGTACTGAGGGAGGGTCACACTGTGGGAGGGGTGGTATGTGTGGAGGGTCACACTGGGAGGGGTGGTACTGGGTACTGAGGGAGGGTCACACCGTGGGAGGGGTGGTACTGGGTATTGAGGGAGGGTCACACTGTGGGAGGGGTGGTATGTGTGGAGGGTCACACTGTGGGAGGGGTGTTATGTGGGGAGTTGTCACACTGTGGGGAGGGTCACACTGTGGGAGGGGTGGTACTGGGTACTGAGGGAGGGTCACACTGGGAGGGGTGGTACTGGGTACTGAGGGAGGGTCACACTATGGGAGAGGTGGTATGTGGGGAGGGTCACACTGTGGGAGGGGTGTTATGTGGGGAGTTGTCACACTGTGGGGAGGGTCACACCGTGGGAGGGGTGGTACTGGGTACTGAGGGAGGGTCACACTGTGGGAGGGGTGGTACTGGGTACTGAGGGAGGGTCACACTATGGGAGAGGTGGTATGTGGGGAGGGTCACACTGTGGAAGGGGTGTTATGTGGGGAGTTGTCACACTGTGGGGAGGGTCACACCGTGGGAGGGGTGGTACTGGGTACTGAGGGAGGGTCACACTATGGGAGAGGTGGTATGTGGGGAGGGTCACACTGTGGAAGGGGTGGTACCGAGGGAGGATCGGTTTGTTGGTCGTCGGTTTACTATAAGAAAGGGGGTCGTAATTGCTCCTGCATCCTGACACTGCAAACCAATTTCCCCCGGGATCAATAAAGAACGACTATGACTATTTAGCCCATCTGTAACCTTGCAGTTGGGTGTGCCCAGCCAATTCCCTGTCACACTCTGCCCAGAGCGGAAGTGCTAGCCTTGTTATAAATAGAGACTATCTGTTTAGATATTTGCTTCCGGGAAGTGATGGCTGTTTGTCAGTACACTTCCTGAACTGTGGCCAAATCCAACTCTGGAATACAGGGTTCTTGCAAACTACAAGCATTCTAGCAAGCAAGGGCTTCCTCATGGAACGAGAATTGAGGATGGCTACAGTGTAAATGAGCAATTTCAAGTAGAAAGTGGTTGGTGTCAGTTTGAATCTTGGAGAATAACATGGTAGATCACGCAGTCGTGCCACACCTCCTTCCCCAGAACTCTGTTCATCATGCTGAACCTCAAACCAGAGAGAGGGAATCAGATGTCAGTGAGTGCCTGTGTCTGGTGACAGCCGCACCAGCTGCTCGGGGAGAAGTGACTGACCCCTAGACCTCACTCTGGGGATCAATGCCCGGCTCCTGAACTACAGAGGCGATTCACTCTGGTCAGCCAGGATCTCAATCACAAGGGAAGAGTGAACCAGTCTAGCAATACTTACCCGTTTACCCCTACTGAAAACACAGTACAGCAGAGCAAGAATCTCTTCAGTCCAACATATCCGAACACAATGGCAAAGCAGACTAACTCTCCTCCGCCCCTGTGCCCCGCACAGTCCTTGCCCCTCTGCCTCCATCACCTGCCCCTCTGCCTCTGCGCCCCATATAATCCTTGCCCCTCTGCAGCCAACCCCCTGCACAGTCTGTGCCCCTCCGTCCCCTCCTCGCGCAGTCTGTGCCCCTCCGTCCCCTCCTCGCGCAGTCTGTGCCCCTCCATCCCCTCCTCGCAGTCTGTGCCCCTCCGTCCCCTCCTCGCACAGTCTGTGCCCCTCCGTGACCCCCGCACAGTCTGTGCCCCTCTGCACCCCGTACGTCCCTGTGACTAACAGTCTCACCCACACCTCTATCCTATCAGCTTCCAGCTCCGGCAGCACGGTGCAGGCTCCCGCTGCTCTTGTAAAAACACAAACACTTCACCACAACAACCCAGTGTGCTGCAAACAGTCATACTCACATTTTCCCATACTCACTCTACCTTTCCTTTGCCGTGTCCCCCACCCCACCCAGTGCTGTGCTCTGTTGCCAATCTCATCCGATGCCAAAACATCCCCTGCAGTTTGCTCCTGTTTCTGGAGGGAAATTTGCCTGTGAAATAGTGCAGTCTCAGACACTGGGACCACAGAATCTTCCGGGCTAGCCTGGCGCACTGCCACAGTGGCCCCTGGCCTCAACTGTTCACTCATCAGGGCTAGTTTCTGCGTGGGAGGAGGGAGGAGGGCACACTGACCTTGGCAATGAATGGATGGGGTGTATGTGGGCCACGAGAAGAGTAACAGTGGGGGGGGGGGCAGACAGGAGTCCTGATAAAAGGAACAGAGACGCAGAGAGTGTGGGAAGGCAGGGTCCGCTGCAGCTGAACACAGTACCACAGTGACGTAGCAGCTCATACACACAGTTGAATTCCAGCGTCCTCTGTAAGGAGTCTGCATGGCCTCCACACGGAATGCGCAGGTTTTCCTTGGGAGCTCCAGTTTCCTCCCATTACTCTTGTGAGACCATGGACCTGCGCCTGGAAAGTCTTCACTCTCCAGGGTGCAGGCCTGGGCAAAGTTGTATGGAAGACCAGCAGTTGCCCATGTTGCAAGTCTCCCCTCTCCACGACACCAATGTTGTCCAAGGGAAGGGCATTAGGACCCATACAGCTTGGCACCAGTGTCGTCGCAGAGCAATGTGTGATTAAGTGCCTTGCTGAAGGACAGAACACGTTGCCTCGGCTGGGGCTCAAACTCACGACCTTCAGGTCGCTAGTCAAACACCTTAACCACTTGGACACATGCCCACAGTCCAAAGATATACCAGTTAGGTTCACTGGTTATTGCAAATTGTCCCGTGGTTAGGTTAGGGTTAAAGCGGGGTTGTTGCTGGGGTGGTGTGGGGTCTATTCCTAAATAAGATAACAACATCATTCAACACTGGGCAGACACCAGATGTGGGAATGGCCAGGCCAGAAACCGGACCTGGGAATTGTCTGGGCAAAGACCACAACTATCAAGAAACAGGAAATGGTTCCATCCCTGGCGCTGAGGATGGGTTGGGAACGTTATGGAAACTGGGAGTCCTGGTGGGCCTCGGTCCCCCCCAACAGTCTTCAGTGACGGTTCCTGTCCAGTTGCCTCTCTCCCTCCTGTCGGACTCCGTCAGGAGCAGGCATGGACATCAGCCCCAGCCTCCTGCTCATTCAGCCAGTAGTGGACGTACACAAGGAGAGGGGGTGAGGATCGCCCCCTTCCGTAACTCTCCATCTTCATAATCCGACCACAGGGATGCAGGGAGGGTGTGGAAGACAGGCAGTGATGGACAACAGGCTGGGTCTGCACTAACTCACACAGACACGCTAAACCTCTGCTTGCACTGTTTAAACAGCGAAGCTCAGCTTACACACAAGCCTTCACTCTCTGTGTGACTTACCCTAACAAGGGAGAAAATATCCACCTACTTCATTCACTGAAACATACGTTTCTTTATTGAAGGACAGACTGGGGTTTTGGACAAGTGGAAAATACACGGAACTCTCTCCCAGATCAGAGTCAGAAGAGCCACCCTTTTGTGCTTTGTACAGTCTGCACTGTTTACTAACCTCAGTCGGATTAATAAACCATTCTGTTAATGTTCTTTCCACCCAAGTGGCGAATCTCTCACATGCCCCCTGACAATCTGCAGTCAGTCACGACAAACGTTGGCATCTTATGGGGATTCTGTCTTCACAGTTACACTTCACATTCCTGGCATTCCTGGGCAAATTCCCCGCATTACTGCCTACTCACAAATACCCCGGGCCAGCGTTGACCCCCGAGGCTCTGACTCGTTACTGTCTGATGAATGGTCCTTCTGACTGGCAGTCCCATCAATGTCCCGTTGTAATGGTCACCAATCTTCTACAATATCCACCACACCACCTCCTGGATTCATTTCTCCACATTGCAATCTGAGGAACAGAAGATGGTCGAGGAGGTCTTGCCATTGACCTTCCCTAAGGAATATACCAGAGACCCTTCCACACATCCTCCTCTTCCCACAAACAGATGAGGCCGAAAAGCTGAAGGACCTGGCACCAATAGCCCTTCTCAGACAACAGGAGTTGAACTGCCCCTGGGCCCACCATAATCGCCATGACAATTGACTTCTCCACAGCAAGTGGTGCAAGGAGATGTGGGAGCAGGTGCAAAGTGGACCTGGATTGAAAGTTCCACCACACTTTAAATAAAAGCATCTCCACAAACACCTGAAAGCTAAGATCCAATCAAAATCACAACTTAAAGCACAGGCAGCCACTCAAAAGAGTATAGTGGTCAAGGAACTTTGACACCATCAATAGCCCCACCCACACGAGGGCCCCACCACACGGATGGCCAAGAATGGGGACAAATCTGTGCTGGAAGGAACACTGAGGGCTTTCTCCACTGTGACCAAGTCTATGACACAGAGTCCTCAGCACCACTACAGAACACCGCCAGTCCAGATTAGTGTAGTGAAACAGTTTTTAGTCAATGAAAAAACAAGGCTCACAGCAAACAGCATCTCTACTTAAGTTCCACAGCTTTCCAGAGGGAACTTGGATCACGCGAATTATTCCTACAAGCTCTGTCTGTACACCGATTCCCCAGTTCACTGTGAGGGTATCCTCAACTGTCTTCGCCTCAAGTAACTTTTTAGATGAAATACAAGTTTAATTGTCATTCAACCATACATGAATACAGCCAAATGAAAGAATGTTACTCCAGGGCCAAGGTGCAAAACACAGTACCAACAGTCACACACACTACACAGCACATACAAGGTAGCAGTAAAACATACAATTACACAAAAAAATAAACTAGAGACAACACCATTGAGATACTTTCTCAAAGCCAATGCCGAATTCACTAACAACCTTCCTTTCACCAGCGCTTCCAGTTACAATGTCACACACAATTTTCCTTTTATCATCCATGCTGACCCTGTCTGATCACATAACGTGATCGAAACTCTGTCAATACTTCCTTAAGAACTGATTCCACGGGTCGGCTGGTGGCGCAATGACATCGGCGCCAGACCCGGGAGCGGAAATTCCCGGGTTCGAAACCAGTCGGGTCCGCTCCCGAGTACGCTTTCCATCCATGCCGGGTTGAGTATCGAGATCGCAACTCGACCTTGTAAAATAAAAAGGGAAAAATACTGCAAAAATGCCTGTGTGAGGAGTGGCGCGCCACACAGTCCCTCTCTCGCTCTGCGCCTTGTAAAAGCCGTGAAAAAGACATCATCGCGGATGTGCAGACGCGCACGCACGCAGACGCACACAGACTCACATGCACGCAGGCACACGCCACAAAAAAAAAACTGATTCTGGCATTTCCTGGATGATATTTGTTGGACTGGTGGCCTGCAGTTTCCTGCACTAACATCTGTAGCTTTTTAAATCAGTAGAGAATTTTCCAGAATCTGAGATTGGGTTTGGATAGGCTGGGTCTGTTTCCCCTGAGACGAGGGGTGATGTGATATTATAATGGGCATGGTTAGTGTCTGTGCCTCATGGTAGGGGCATCTAAAACTACAAGGCATTGGTTTAAGGTGAGAGGGAGGAGGTTTAAGGGGGACCTGAGAGGTACACGTTTCACACATAGATTAGTTAGTCTCTGGAATGAGCTGCCAGAGGAGTGGAGGAACATCAACAATATTTAAAAGGCAGCCAAACAGGTACTTGAATAAGCAGTGTGCAATTATGAGGCAGGCTGGATTAGTTTAGATAGTCATGAAGGTCAGCATACACGCTTTGGGTGAAGGGCTGATTCTATGATGTAAAACTCCATGACTCGTCCAGTCTACAATTACTCAACAACTTCCTCAAATTTTTCACCTTTCTCCCCAGTTACTGGAACTTGATTGTTGTCTCAACTGGTACTCTCACATATTTCTCCACACTTTGGCACAATTTCCCTGTCTCAGCCTATAACAGGTGATCTCACCTTTGCCCAATCTTTCGATTTACCAAACTGCTGCACACCTTGTGCAAGTTTCTGGTGCTGTAAAATCACTATTTTTCATTAGTCACAGGTAGAAAACTTTACCCTGAAACTTTGAATGCTCGTAAAGTTTTCAAATTAACTCCATTAAATTAACTCACCCAACATCACATCTGATTTCACAACTCTACCAGCTGTTCTCAAATCTTTGTTTCACACTGTCGTTCCAAGCCCAGCTATAACTGGCGAACTGAACCTGTCACATTATGGTCACATTCTCCTCGTACCAGACTACCATCATTCTTTCACAGGTCCAAACAAATTACAATACAAACCAAAAACACTCTGTACTTGAACAGAATCCACAGACCACATCGATGACCTTGCACAGAATGAAATGTCTTTAGCCTGATACATTAACTCCATTTCTCTCTCCACAGATGCTGCCTGACCTGCTGTGTTCCCAGATTTCCAGCATACGCCAGCTTTTGCTTTCCATCACCTGCCTGACTCTGCATTTTATTATCCTGGATGCATTTGATGAGCTTGCCCTCCAGACCAGCCTTGCTCAAAATTAACAGATTTTTTAATCAAAGTATTGTGTCACCATGTACAACCGAGATTCATTTTCTTGTGGAGATTCACAGCAGGACAAAGAAATAGAACAGAATCAACGGAAAACTACATTCGAAGAAAGACCAATGTGTAAAAGACACTGTGGAGATATGAAAAAAATCAAATATAGCTGCAAAAAAAGTTTGTGAACCTTTGCAATTATCTGGTTTTCTGCATTAATTGCTCATAAAATATGGTCTGATCTTCATCTCAGTCACAATAATAGACAAACACAATATGCCTAAGCAGTAACACACAGACAATTGTACTACTTGTCAATACTGAGTGCACCACTTAAACAATCACAGTCTATGTTCAACAATGTTTGTGAACTTCTGGGTTAGGGTATGTGAACTCTAACCCTTCTACAAAAGCTATTTGGAGTCAGGTGTTCCAATCAATGAGATGAGTTTGGAGGTGTGGGTTATACAGGTGCCCTGCCCTATAAAAAAGATGCACTAAGTCAGGTTACTGATAGAGCCTGTCGGCTACAAAAGCATTTCTAAAGACCTGAGTGTTCATCGGTCCACAGTGAGAGAAATTGTCTACAAATGGAGGAAATTCAGTACTGTTGCTACTCTCCCTAGGAGTGGGCATCCTGCAAGAACACAGCGTGCAATGCTGAGGGAGGTGAAAAAGAACCCAAGACGATCAGCAAAAGACCTGCATTAATCTCTAGAACCTGCTGAAGTCTCTGTTGTGTCCACTGTAAGGAAAACACTGAACATGAGTGGTGTTCGTGGAAGGACGCCTGGAGGAAACCACTGTTCTCAAAACATTGCTGCACATCTCAAGTTTGCAAAAGACCACCTGAATGATCCACGACACTTCTGGGGCAATGTTCTGTGGACAAATGAGGCAAAAGTTGAATTTTTGGCAGAAATGCACCTTGCTATGTTTGAAGGAAAAAGGCACTGCACACCAATGCTAAAACCTCATCCCAACTGTGAGGCATGGTGGAAGGAGCATCATGGTTTGGGGCTGCTTTGTGCCTCAGGGTCTGGAATGCTTGCAATCATTGAGGGAACAATTAATTCTAAATTGTACTAAGATATTGTCCATTACCTGAAGCTTAATAGAAGTTGGATGAT
Source organism: Mobula birostris (assembly GCF_030028105.1). Lineage (NCBI taxonomy): Eukaryota > Metazoa > Chordata > Chondrichthyes > Myliobatiformes > Myliobatidae > Mobula > Mobula birostris. Next base: position 156,828 of record NW_027277308.1, on the reverse strand, counting down.
ACAACAAGACAATGATCTGAAAACCAAGAGTGAATCAATAAGAGAATGGTTTAAAAAAAAAAGAAAATTCATGTTTTGGAAAGGCCAAGTCGGCCAAGTCAAAATCCAGAGCTTAACTCAACTGAGGTTCTGTGCCATGATCTGAAGAGGGCTGTTCATGCAAGGCATCCCAGAAATATTGATGAATGAAACAGTTTTGTATGGAGGAATGGTCTAATATTCCTCCTTGCCACTGTGCAAGTCTGATCAACATTTCCAGGAAATGTTTGGTGGTTATTGCTGCCCTGTCTGCTGTGCTCGGTGCCTGCTAACATGAGAAATAGACAAGCGAGACTTTGGGTCTACTTGGGGCTGCTCTGGGGTTTGGTTCTGAGGACTCAGCTTTGGTTCCAAATGTTGTTGTTTGCAAGGTTTTATTATTTTTTTCCTCTTGCACATCGAGTGTTGGTCTTTTATTTTTATTCTTTTCTTCTTTAATTGGATTCTTTCGGGTTTCTTGCTTCCTGACTACCTGTCAGCAAGCGAATTTCAAGGTTGTATAATTTACACATTCTTTGATCATAAATGAATCTTGAGGAGGTTCTACCAGTTATAAAACACAAGAGTTCACATGCTATTTCCAGCGTGGACTGGGAATAATTAAACAATGTGTTCAATAAAGACATGAAAAGTACAATTTTGTGTGTGTGTGCGTGTGCGTGCGTGTGCGCGTGTATGTATGTGTGCGTGTGTGTGTGTGTGTGCGTGTGCGTGTGTGTGCGTGTGTATGTGTGTGTGTGTGTACGTCCGCGCGCGCGCCTGTTATTAGTTTAGGTAGATTGTGTCTATTATTGTGACTTAGATGAAGATCAGACCACATTTTACTAATTAATGCAGAAAACCAGGTCATTACAAAGGGTTCCCAAACTTTTTCTTGCAACTGTAATAACAGGTTGATGGTTCTTGGTTAGTCAGAACATCAATGGTTACAGGGAGAAGGCAGAAGAATGGGGCTGAGGGGATAATAAATCAGCCATAATGACATGGCAGAGCAGACTCGATGGGCCAAGTGGCCTCATTCTGCTCTTATGTCTTATAATAAATAACTCTGACAACACGGGTTGGAAAGTCCTTGTCCAACAGGTATGCACAATATAGAGCCTGTGATCACTTTGTTACCATCTGCGTTCTCTGATCAATACTCTGTCCAGTGCTGGCACAGGGGCTGAGATAGCGACTCCCCGGCTGTTTCCTCTCTGCGCTACAACCTTGCCTGACCGCTACCCTCAAACCATCTCAAATAGATGGTAGGGCTCACTTTGACAGGGGAGGAACGGAGATGAACAGATCCGGGGAAAACTGATAAACATGAGGAAGGGGAACGGATGGAGGGGTGAGGTGAGAGCACAACAACTCTGTGCTGTGGAGTTCGATGCATGGTTTACATAGAGTTGCAGAGGCACTGCTGAGCAGTTTTTTTTAGACATACCGCGAGGGACCGGCCCTTCAAGCTTCACCGCCAGCAACCCACCAATTTAACCCTAAACTAATCACGAGACAACTTACAACGACCAATTAACCTGCTAACCAGTAGGTCTTTGAACCGCGGGAGGAAACTGGAACATTCCACGGGAAGGACATACAAACGGCTAACAGTGGGGAAAGTAGAACACAACAGAGAAAAGGCCATTCAGTCCCTCACTCCTGCTACCCCAGCCAATCTATTAACTCCACCCTGTTCTGCACTAACCCCACACCCCCATCTCTGTTTCCTCTCCAACACCATTACTGACACTGAGGAGGAACTGGAAAGATTCACCAGAGACATGGTGGGGGGTGGGGGAGGGGACATTTTTTTCATTTAAAGGTACATGATATAGGTTCCAGTAGCTTTAAGATGGATAGACCCCCAGGCCGAGATTAAATGTTTTCCATGCCCCAGAAAAAGCCAAGGATGGAATAGGGAGGACTCGGTCTATTCCTCAAGAGGGGAGGGACAGAAGAGAGAGGGAGACAGGATGAGCAACTACAGGTCAACCTGTCTCAGGACAAATCATACAACATACATTACAGATCAGTACAGGCCCTTCAACGCACAAAGTTGTGCCAGCCTACTCAATCTAACCCTTCCCTCCCACATAACCCTCCATTTTTCTATCATCTATGTGCCTAAGAATCTCTTAAATGTCGTTAGTGTACCTGCCTCCAACACCACTCCCGGCAGAGCATTCCACACACCAACCATTCTCTGTGTAAAAATCCTACTCTGACATCCACCCCCCCCTCCCATACACTCCTCCAAACATAACCCTTCATACTAGCTTTGTTAAAGAATTCTAAGCAATGGCATAAATTAGCATCAATTAAGTGAGACTGGCACAACACAGGCCAAATGGGCTACCCAGTCCTGTACCACGTCAACCCAGAAGAACAGAGCTGTCATACCCAAGTTTCTTTACCATTGTTTGCACTGTTAACACCTTTGTGGAGAGGTTAGGAGATTTTTTTAGTACACGCATGTTTCAGGAGGTTTGACAAAATTTCACACGGCAGTCCAATCAGAAAGCTAATGTCTATGGAATCTAAAGAATGCAAGATGTATTAAAATAGGCTCTGCAGGTGAAACCAAAGACTGCGGGTCCTTCTCAAAGTATGGGCGAATGACAAGGGAACACAAGGTACACGGAGATGACACTGGTGTTACTCTGTCAGGAACCAGAATTGAGAAACTTGCCAATGCTACTGAAACCTGATTAGTTTCAGAGCCTGAAATACACTTTACATTGAACTGGTGACTTAACCACCCCAAGGTATTAGACCAACTACATCCTCTCAAGTCATTGCTTCCAAGATTTTGCATTCTTTCTCTGGGACATTGGAGCAGTCAGATGTCTTCACTCAACCCACAAGGGTACAGCGAGCCCAGATCAACCCAACTGGGATTCAGATGGGGAAGTGAGAGATGATGTTCTGGAGGGGAAAAAGAGTGACATGCTGTGGGATAGAGGCATCAGACAGAGCCCTGGAGGGAGAAGGACAGGGTGGTGAGGAGCCTGAGGCAGCACAAAGACTGTGAGAACCTGAAACAAAGAAAATTCTCAAAGCACCTAGCAGGGCAGGCAGCATCTGTGGGGAGAGAAATGGAGTTAATGTTCCAGGTTAATAATTCCATCAGATGAAAAGTCACAACTTGAAATATGAACAACGATTTCCTTCCCTCCACAAAGCTGCCCTGGCTTGTTGGTATTGGTGGAGTGAGACATACGGCATGGCTAGAGCACTGGACATTGTTACTACTGTTGGTGTGCCTCATGGCTATCTTATCGAGCCACTTTAGTTTATCCCACTTTTTGTAATCATAGTGCCATTCATGGTGGATATCCCTGAAGGCAGTTCTATCAATGCTGTAGGTTAGCTGATTGGTGAGGATGATGTCAAATAGGTTCATCAACTTTTAATGTTAGAACTAAGTACATGCTAGGCAGACTGTGAGACTGGAGAAGGAAGAGGCAGATGGAATACTATGTAGGGAAGGGTACGGTCGTGCACTTTGGTTGAGGGAATAAAGGCAAAGACTATTTTCTAAGTGGAGAGAAAATACAAAAGTCTGAGGTGCAAACGGACTTGGGAGTCTTTGTGCCGAGCACCCTAAAGGTTAATTTTCAGGTTGAGTCTGTGGTGAGAAAGACAAATGCAATGTAGCATTCATTTCAAGAGGACAAGAATATAAAAGCAAGGATGTAATGTTGAGACTTTATAAAGCACTGGCCAGACCACACCTGGAGTATTGAGAGCAGTTTTGGATGTCGCATTAAAGAAAAGATTTTCTAATATTGGAGAGGGTCCAGAGGAGGTTAACGAGAATGAATCTGGGAATAAAGAGGTTAATGTCTGAGTAGGATTTGATGACTCTGGGCCTGTGCTCAGAGTTCAGAAGAATGGGGGGAGGGGAGGGGAGAGGAGAGGGGGAGGAACTCGTTGAAACCCATTGAATATCGAAAAACCTTGATGGAGTGGCTATGGAGAGGATGTTCCCTATGGTAGGTTAGACCAGAGGGCATGGCCTCAGAATAGAGACGTCTATTTACACAGAAATAAGGAAGAATTCTTTTTAGATAGAGGGTAGTGATTCTGTGGAATTCATTGCCACAAATTGCCGTGACTAAGTCACAGGAGATTGATAGGTTCTTGATCAGTCAAAGCATCAAAGGTTCTGGGGAGAAAACAGGAGAATGGGGTTGGGATAACAAATCAGCCATATTGGAATTGTGAAGCCACTCAATGGGCCAAGTATCCTGAGATCTTTCCTATATTGCATGGTCCTATGGTCTGCTGGAAGGCAATCAGGGTGGGTGGGGGGGGGGCCTGGGCCCCACCGGGAATGCACGCAGGGCTGGTGTGGGACGCCTGGGCCTACTGGGAATGCACACGGGGCAGGGGGGACGCCTGGGCCTACTCGGAATGCACACGGGGCAGGGGGCCTGGGCCTACAGGGCAGGTGCACATCTGCACCCATTGGGTCGATGCATATGGCTGAGGTGAGGACACGACACTGCTACAGTAGCTAGACAACATACAGTTGTGACCAAGGCAACTATAGAGAGGATGGGATTAGACTATGTGCACAAGACATCTGTGATGTTGTTGGGGCTGAGGATGTGGACAGACAGTGCCAGCTCCCTCAGAGGGGTCAGTAACCCAAGGGCAGAGGTTTATGGTGTTGACAGGAGGTGCAAGGGTATTGTGTGGAGTTTTGTGAATGGCAGGAGTTGAGCATGAACTGAGAGGATTCTGAGGCAGCAGACAGATGATCAGAAGAATTTGGATTGAGGGTGGCAGATAGGATTGGACCAAATGACTTCCGGGGCAGCATGGACATAGTGGATCGAATGGCCTCTGTTCTGGTAATTTCCATGATTCCAAGGCTCAGACACAGGAACCCTCTCACTGGATGGATGACCATCTCCCCAACATCACCACACAATTCTGAATCAATTTTCTCACTCCTAGTCAGAGAAATAGGCCCTTCGGCCTAACTCTCTCACGCTGACCAACATCCCGTTAATGTACCTGCCTCAACCATTCCTCTGGCAGCTTCCTGCATCCATCCGAGTGAAAATGTTGTTTGCTAAGTTCCAATTGAACATCTTCTCTCTCACCTCAAACCCAATCCCTCTAGTCCTTCTCCAGCCATGTCCGTTCACCCAATCCATGTCCCTCATGGTATTGTCCACCTCAAGAGGGTCACCCCTCATTCTCCGACACGCCAATGTAAAAAGCTGCCCAACCAGTCCCTCAAATGCCGACACCATCCGCATGAATCCTCGAAACACTTACCTCGTGTGTTTGTGGCCAGGTCTGCCACTTTCTGGAAAGCATCAAGGAAAGCACCTGCGATAACGATAGTTGTCCTGCAACAGAGAAAGGGCCTTCTCTGGTCAGCCAGGCCTGGAAAGACTGGTACGGTGTCACCTCTCTTCCCCGACATGCTCTCCAACACCCTGCAAACGTCACCCTCTCTCCAACATCCAGGGAACATCCCCCCTCTCTCCGACACCCTGCGAACATCCGATCTCTCTCCGACACACTGCGAATGTCCCCCTCTCTCCGACACCCTGCGAACGTCACCCTCTCTCCAACATCCAGGGAACATCCCCCCTCTCTCCGACACCCTGCGAACATCCGATCTCTCTCCGACACACTGCGAATGTCCCCCTCTCTCCGACACCCTGCGAACGTCCCCTCTCTCTCCGACACCCTGCGAACGTCACCCTCTCTCCAAAATCCTGCGAACGTCACCCTCTCTCCGACACCCTGCGAACGCCATCTCTCCGACACCCTGTGAACATCCCCTCTCTCTCCGACACCCTGCGAACGTCACCCTCTCTCCGACACCCTGCGAACGTCACCCTCTCTCCGACACCCTGCGAACGTCACCCTCTCTCCGACACCCTGCGAACGTCCCCCATCTCTCCGACACCCTGGAACGACCCCCCTCTCTCCGACACCTTGCGAACGTCCCCCATCTCTCCGACACCTTGCGAATGCCACCCTCTCTCTCCGACATCCTGCGAACGAAACCCTCTCTCTGACATCCTGCGAACGTCCCATCTCTCTCCAATACCCTGGGAACGTCCCCCCTCTCTATGACACCCTGCGAACGCCACCCTCTCTCTGACACCCTGGGAACATCCCCCCTCTCTCCTGCACCCTGCGAACGAAACCCTCTCTCCGACACCCTGCGAACGTCCCCATCTCCGACACCCTGCGAACGTCCCCCCTCTCTCCGACACCCTGTGAATGTCCCCCCTCTCTCCGACACCCTGCGAACGTCCCCCCTCTCTCCGACATCCTGCGAACGAAACCCTCTCTCCGACACCCTGCGAATGTCCCCTCTCTCCGACACCCTGCGAATGTCCCCTCTCTCTCCGACATCCTGCGAACGTCCCCCCCTCTCTCCGACACCCTGCGAATGTCCCCTCTCTCCGACACCCTGCGAACGTCCCCTCTCTCTCCGACACCCTGTGAACGTCACCCTCTCTCCAACATCCTGCGAACGTCACCCTCTCTCCGACACCCTGCGAACGCCATCTCTCCGACACCCTGTGAACGTCCCCTCTCTCTCCGACACCCTGCGAACGTCACCCTCTCTCCAACATCCAGGGAACATCCCCCCTCTCTCCGACACCCTGCGAACGTCACCCTCTCTCCGACACCCTGGGAACGTCCCCCCTCTCTCCGACACCCTGCGAACTTCCCCGTCTCCTACACCCTGCGAACGTCCCCCCTCTCTCCGACACCCTGTGAATGTCCCCCCTCTCTCCGACACCCTGCGAACGTCACCCTCTCTCCGACACCCTGCGAACGAAACCCTCTCTCTCCGACACCCTGCGAACGAAACCCTCTCTCCGACACCCTGCGAACGTCCCCGTCTCCGACACCCTGCGAACGTCCCCCCTCTCTCCGACACCCTGCGAATGTCCCCTCTCTCCGACACCTTGCGAACGTCACCCCCTCTCTCGGACACCCTGCGAATGTCCCCTCTCTCTCCGACACCCTGCGAACGCCAACCTCTCTCCGACACCCTGCGAAAGCCAACCTATCTCTGACACCCTGCGAATGTCCCCCATCTCTCCGACACCATGCAAACATCCCCCTCTCTCCGACACCCTGCAAACATCCCCCTTCTCCGACACCCTGAAACGACCCCCCTCTCTCTGACACCCTGCGAATGTCCCCCATCTCTCCGACACCATGCAAACATCCCCCTCTCTCCGACACCCTGCAAACATCCCCCTTTTCCGACACCCTGAAACGACCCCCCTCTCTCTGACACCCTGCGAATGTCCCCTCTCTCTCCAACACCCTGGGAACGTCACCCTCTCTCCGACACCCTGCCAACGTCACCCTCTATCGCCAGCACCTAGTGAACGACCCCTCTCTCTCCGATACCCTGCGAATGTCCCCCGTCTCTCCGACACCGTGCAAACATCCCCCTCTCTCCGACACCCTGCAAACATCCCCCACTGTCCGACACCCTGAAACGACCCCCCTCTCTCGGACACCCTGCGAACGTCCCCCTCTCTCCGAAACCCTGCGAACGTCACCCTCTCTCCGACACCCTGCGAACATCCCCCCTCTCTCCGACAGCCTGTGAACGTCCCCTCTCTCTCCGACACCCTGCAAACGTCCCCTCTCTCTCCGACACACTGCAAACGCCACCTTCTCTCCGACACACTGCGAACGTTCCCTCTCTCTCCGACACCCTGCGAACGTCACCCTCTCTCTCCGACACCCTGTGAACGTCACCCTCTCTCCCGACACCCTGTGAACGCCCCGTCTCTCCGACATCCTGTGACGCCGCCCTCTCTCCGACACCCTGCGAATGTCTACTCTCTGTCCGAACGACACCGTCTCTCTCTGACATTCTGCAAACAAAATACTCTCCGACACCCTGCCAACGTCACCCTCTCTCGCCAGCACCTAGTGAACGTCCCCTCTCTCTCCGATACCCAGTGAACGTCCCCCCTCTCTCCGACACCCTGCGAACGCCACCCTCTCTCTGACACCCTGCGAACGCCACCCTCTCTCTCCGACACCTTGCGAACGTCCCCCCTCTCTCTCCGACACACTGCGAACGTCCCCCCTCTCTCTGACACCCTGCGAACATCCCCCCTCTCTCCGACAGCCTGCGAACGTGCCCTCTCTCTCCAACACCCTGCGAACGTCCCCTCTCTCTCCGACACACTGCGAACGCCACCTTCTCTCCGACACACTGCGAACGTCCCCTCTCTCTCCGACACCCTGCGAACGTCACCCTCTCTCTCCGACACCCTGTGAACGTCACCCTCTCTCCGACAGCCTGCGAACGTGCCCTCTCTCTCCAACACCCTGCGAACGTCCCCTCTCTCTCCGACACACTGCAAACGCCACCTTCTCTCCGACACACTGCGAACGTCACCCTCTCTCTCCGACACCCTGCGAACGCCCCGTCTCTCCGACATCCTGCGAATGTCCATTCTCTGTCCGACACTGTGCGAACGACACCGTCTCTCTCTGACATTCTGCAAACAAAATACTCTCTCTGACACCCTGCCAATGTCACCCTCTCTCGCCAGCACCGAGTGAACGTCCGCTCTCTCTCCGATACCCAGTGAACGTCCCCCCTCTCTCTGACACCCTGCGAACGCCACCCTCTCTCTGACACCCTGCGAACGCCACCCTCTCTCTCCGACACCTTGCGAACGTGTCCCCTCTCTCTCCGACACACTGCGAACATCCCCCTTCTCCGACACCCTGAAACGACCCCCCTCTCTCTGACACCCTGCGAATATCCCCTCTCTCCGACACCCTGCGAATGTCCCCTCTCTCTCCGAAATCCTGCGAACCTCCCCCGCCGACACCCTGCGAATGTCCCCTCTCTCCGACACCCTGCCAATGTCCCCTCTCTCTCCGAAATCCTGCGAACCTCCCCCCCTCTCTCCGACACCCTGCGAATGTCCCCTCTCTCCGACACCCTGCGAACGTCACCCCCTCTCTCCGACACCCTGCGAAAGCCAACCTCTCTCCGACGCCCTGCGAACGCACTCCATCACTCCGACACCCTGAGAACGTCACCCCCTCTCTCCGACATCCTGCGAACGTCCCCCCTCTCTCCGACACCCTGAGAACGTCACCCCCTCACTCCGACACCCTGCGAACAAATCCCTCTCTCTGACACACTGCGAACGTCCCCTCTCTCTCCGACACCCTGCGAATGTCCCCTCTCTCCGACACCCTGCGAATGTCCCCTCTCTCCGACACTCTGCGAACGTCCCCCCCTCTCCGACACCCTGCGAACGTCACTGTCTCCCTCTAACATTCTGCAAACGAAATCCTCTCTCCGACACCCTGCGAACGCCACCCGCTCTCTCCGACACCCTGCGAACGTCCCCTCTCACCGACACCCTGCGAACGAAACCCTCTCTCCAACACCCTGCGAATGAAACCCTCTCTCCGACACACTGCGAATGTCCCCTTTCTCTCCGACACCCTGCGAACGTCACCCTCTCTCCGACACCCTGCGAACGAAACCCTCTCTCCGACACACTGCGAATGTCCCCCTTCTCTCCGACACCCTGCGAACGTCCCCTCTTCTCTCCGACACCCTGCGAACCTCTCCCCTCTCTCTCCGACACCCTGCGAACGTCCCCCTCTCTCCGACACCCTGCGAATGTCCCCTCTCTCTCCGACATCCTGCGAACGTCACCCTCTCTCCGACACCCTGCGAACATCCCCTCCTCTCTCCGACACACTGCGAACGTCCCCTCTCTCCGACACCCTGCGAACGAAACCCTCTTCCTGACACCCTGCGAACGTCACCGTCTCTCTCTGACATTCTGAGAACGAAACCCTCTCTCTGAAACCCTGCGAACGCCACCCCCTCTCTCCGACACCCTGCGAATGTCCCCCCTCTCTCTCTGACACCCTGTGAACGTCCCCTCGCTCTCCGACACCCTGCGAATGCCACCCTCTCTCCGACACCCTGCAAACGAAACCCTCTCTCCGACACCCTGCGAATGTCAACCCCCTCTCCGACACCCTGTGAACGTCCCCCTCTCTCCGACACCCTGCGAACGTCCCCTCTCTCCGACACCCTGCGAATGTCCACCCCCTCTCCGACACCCTGCGAACGTCCCCTCTCTCCGACACCCTGCGAACGTCACCCCCTCACTCCGACACCCTGCGAACGAAACCCTCTCTCTGACACCCTGCGAACGTCCCCCCTCTCCGACACCCTGCGAACGACCCCTCTCTCTCTGACACCCTGCGAATGTCCCCTCTCTCTCCAATACCCTACGAACGCACCCCCTCACTCCGACACCCTGCGAACGTCCCCTCGCTCTCCGACACCCTGTGAACATCACCCCCTCACTCCGACACCCTGCGAACGAAACCCTCTGACACCATGCGAACGTCCCCTCTCTCTCCGACACCCTGCGAACGTCCCCTCTCTCCGACACCCTGCGAACGTCACCCCCTCACTCCGACACCCTGCGAACGAAACCCTCTCTCTGACACCCTGCGAACGTCCCCCCTCTCCGACACCCTGCGAACGTCCCCTCTCTCTCTGACACCCTGCGAATGTCCCCTCTCTCTCCAATACCCTACGAACGCACCCCCTCACTCCGACACCCTGCGAACGTCCCCTCGCTCTCCGACACCCTGTGAACATCACCCCCTCACTCCGACACCCTGCGAACGAAACCCTCTGACACCATGCGAACGTCCCCTCTCTCTCCGACACCCTGCGAATGACTCCCCTCTCTCCGACACCCTGCGAATGTCCCCTCTCTCTCCGACACCCTGCGAACGCCACCCTGCGAACGCCACCCTCTCTCTCCGACACCCTGCGAATGCCACCCTCTCTCTCCGACACCCTGCGAACGTCACCCCTCTCTCTGACACCCTGCGAACGTCACCGTCTCTCTCTGACATTCTGCGAACGAAATCTTCTCTCCGACACCCTGCGAACGCCACCCCCTCTCTCCGACACCCTGCGAACGTCACCCTCTCTCTCTGACATCCTGCGAACGAAAGCCTCAGTCCGACACCTTGTGAACGCCACCTGTTCTCTCTAACACCCTGCGAACGTCTCCCTCTCTCTGACACCCTGCGAACGTCCCCTCTCTCTCCGACATACTGCGAACGTCACCCTCTCTCCGACACCCTGCGAACGTCCCCCCTCTCTCCGACACCCTGCGAATGAAACCCTCTCTCTGACACCCTGTGAACGTCCCCCTCTCTCCGACACCCTGCGAATGTCCCCTCTCTCTCCGACACCCTGTGAACGCACCCCCTCTCTCCGACACCCTGCGAACGTCCCCTCGCTCTCCGACACCCTGCGAACGTCCCCTCGCTCTCCGACACCCTGCGAACGTCCCCTCGCTCTCCGACACCCTGCGAACGTCCCCTCGCTCTCCGACACCCTGCGAACGTCACCCCCTCACTCCGACACCCTGCGAACGAAACCCTCTCTCTGACACCCTGCGAACATCCCCCCTCTCTCCGACACCCTGCGAACGTCACCCCCTCACTCCGACACCCTGCGAACGAAACCCTCTCTCTGACACCCTGCGAACGTCCCCTCGCTCTCCGACACCCTGCGAACGTCCCCTCGCTCTCCGACACCCTGCGAACGTCACCCCCTCACTCCGACACCCTGCGAACGAAACCCTCTCGCTGACACCCTGCGAACATCCCCCCTCTCTCCGACACCCTGCGAACGTCCCCTCTCTCTCCGACACCCTGCGAACGTCACCCTCTCTCCCGACACCCTGCGAACGCCCCGTCTCTCCGACATCCTGTGACGCCGCCCTCTCTCCGACACCCTGCGAATGTCCACTCTCTGTCCGACACTGTGCAAACGACACCGTCTCTCTCTGACATTCTGCAAACAAAATACTCTCCGACACCCTGCCAACGTCACCCTCTCTCGCCAGCACCTAGTGAACGTCCCCTCTCTCTCCGATACCCAGTGAACGTCCCCCCTCTCTCCGACACCCTGCGAACGCCACCCTCTCTCTGACACCCTGCGAACGCCACCCTCTCTCTCCGACACCTTGCGAACGTCCCCCCTCTCTCTCCGACACACTGCGAACGTCCCCCCTCTCTCTGACACCCTGCGAACGTCCCCTCTCTCTCCGACACCCTGCCAACGTCACCCTCTCTCGCCAGCACCTAGTGAACGTCCCCTCTCTCTCCGATACCCTGCGAACGTCCTTTCTCTCCGACACCCTGCGAATGTCCCCCCTCTCTCCGACACCCTGCGAATGTCCCCCCTCTCTCCGACACCGTGCAAACATCCCCCACTGTCCGACACCCTGAAACGACCTCCCTCTCTCGGACACCCTGCAAATGTCCCGTCTCTCCGACATCCTGCGACGCCGCCTTCTCTCCGACACCCTGCGAACACCACCCTCTCTCTCTAACACCCTGCGCACGTCCCCCCTCTCTCCGACACCCTGCGAACGTCACCGTCTCTCTCTGACATTCTGCAAACAAAATCCTCGCTCCGACACCCTGCGAACGTCACCCCCTCTCTCTAACACCCTGCGAACGTCCCACTCTCTCCGACACCTTGCGAACGAAACCCTCTCTCCGACACTCTGCGAATGTCCCCTCTCTCTCCAACACCCTGGGTACGTCACCCTCTCTCCGACATCCTCCCAACGTCACCCTTTCTCGCCAGCACCTAGTGAACGTCCCCTCTCTCTCCGATACCCTGCGAACGTCCATTCTCTCCGACACCCTGCGAATGTCCCCCCTCTCTCCGACACCGTGCAAACATCCCCCTCTCTCCGACACCGTGCAAACATCCCCCACTGTCCGACACCCTGAAACGACCCCCCTCTCTCCGACACCCTGCAAATGTCCCCCCTCTCTCCGACACCGTGCAAATGTCCCCCCTCTCTCCGACACCGTGCAAACATCCCCCTCTCTCCGACACCGTGCAAACATCCCCCACTGTCCGACACCCTGAAACGACCCCCCTCTCTCCGACACCCTGCAAATGTCCCCCTCTCTCCGACACCCTGCGAACGTCACCCCTCTCTCTGACACCCTGCGAACGTCAACGTCTCTCTCTGACATTCTGCGAATGAAATCCTCTCTCCGACACCCTGAGAACACCACCCCCTCTCTCCGACACCCTGCGAACGTCACTCTCTCTCTCTGACATCCTGCGAACGTCCCGCTCTCTCCGACACCCTGCGAACGCCCCCCTCTCTCCGACACCCTACGAACGTCACCCTCTCTCTCCGACACCCTGTGAACATCACCCCCTCACTCCGACACCCTGCGAACGAAACCCTCTGACACCCTGCGAACGTCCCCTCTCTCTCCGACACCCTGCGAATGACTCCCCTCTCTCCGGCACCCTGCAAATGTCCCCTCTCTCTCCGACACCCTGCGAAAGCCACCCTGCGAACGCCACCCTCTCTCTCCGACACCCTGCGAACGTCCCCTCTCTCTCCGACACACTGCAAATGTCCACCCTCTCTCTCTGACATCCAGCGAACGCCCTCCTCTCTCTGACACCCTGCGAACATCCCCCCTCTCTCCGACATCCTGCGAACGTTACCCTCTCTCTTACATCCTGCGAACGAACCCATCTCTCCGACACACTGCAAACGCCACCCCCTCTCTCCGACACCCTACGAACGTCACCCTCTCTCTCCGACACCCTGCGAACGTCCCCTCTCTCTCCGACACACTGCAAATGTCCACCCTCTCTCTCTGACATCCTGCGAACGCCCTCCTCTCTCTGACACCCTGCGAACATCCCCCCCTCTCTCCGACATCCTGCGAACGTTACCCTCTCTCTTACATCCTGCGAACGAACCCATCTCTCCGACACCCTGCAAACGCCACCCCCTCTCTCCGAAACCTGCGAATGTCACCCCTCTCTCCGACACCCTGCGAATGTCACCCCTCTCTCCGACACCCTGCGAACGAAACCCTCTCTCCGACACCCTGCGAACGTCACCCTCTCTCCGACACCCTGCGAACGAAACTCTCTGACACCCTGCGAACGTCCCGCTCTCTCCGACACCCTGCGAACGAAACCCTCTCTCTGACACCCTGCGAACGTCACCGTCTCTCTCCGACACCCTGCGAACGTCACCCTCTCTCCGACACCCTGCGAACGAAACTCTCTCTCCGACACCCTGCGAACGTCCCGCTCTCTCCGACACCCTGTGAACGTCCCCCCTCTCTTCGACACCCTGCGAACAAGACCCTCTCTCTGACACCCTGCGAACATCCCCCCTCTCTCCGACACCCTGCGAACGATCCCCCTCTCTCCGACACCCTGCGAATGTCCCCTCTCTCTCCGACACCCTGCGAACAAAACCCTCTCTCTGACACCCTGCGAACGTCACCGTCTCTCTCCGACATTCTGTGAACGTCACCCTCTCTCTCTGACATCCTGCGAATGAAAGCCTCAGTCCGACACCTTGCGAACGCCACCTCCTCTCTGCGACACCCTGCGAACGTCCCCTCGCTCTCCGACACCCTGCGAACGTCCCCTCGCTCTCAGACACCCTGCGAACGTCACCCCCTCACTCCGACACCCTGCGAACGAAACCCTCTCTCTGACACCCTGCGAACATCCCCCCTCTCTCTGACACCCTGCGAACGTCCCCTCTCTCTCCGACACCCTGCGAACGTCCCCTCTCTCTCCGACACCCTGCGAACGATCCCCCTCTCTCCGACACCCTGCGAATGTCCCCTCTCTCTCCGACACCCTGCGAACGTCACCCCACTCTCTGACACCCTGTGAACGTCACCCTCTCACTCCGACACCCTGCGAACGTCCCCTCTCTCCGACACACTGCAAATATCCACCCTCTCCTCTCTGACATCCTGCGAACGCCCTCCTCTCTCTGACACCCTGCGAACGTCCCCCTCTCTCCGACACCCTGCGAATGTCCCCTCTCTCTCCGACACCCTGCGAATGCACCCCCTCTCTCCGACACCCTGCGACGTCCCCTCGCTCTCAGACACCCTGCGAACGTCACCCCCTCACTCCGACACCCTGCGAACGAAACCCTCTCTCTGACACCCTGCAAACATCCCCCTCTCTCCGACACCCTGCGAACGTCCTCTCTCTCTCCGACACCCTGCGAACGATCCCCCTCTCTCCGACACCCTGCGAACGTCCCCTCTCTCTCCGACACCCTGCGAACGTCACCCCCTCACTCCGACACCCTGTGAACGAAACCCTCTCTCTGACACCCTGCAAACATCCCCCTCTCTCCGACACCCTAGCGAACGTCACCCACTCTCTGACACCTGTGAAAGTCACCCTCTCACTCGACACCCTGCGAACGTCCCCTCTCTCCGGACACACTGCAAATATCCACCCTCTCTCTCTGACATCCTGCGAACGCCCTCCTCTCTCTGACACCCTGCGAACATCCCCCCTCTCTCCGACACCCTGCGAACGTCCCGCTCTCTCCGACACCCAGCGAACGTCCCCTCTCTCTCCGACACCCTGCGAACGAAACCCTCTCTCTGACACCCCTGCGAACGTCACCGTCTCTCTCCGACATTCTGTGAACGTCACCTCTCTCTCTGACATCCTGCGAACGAAAGCCTCAGTCCGACACCTTGCGAACGTCCCCCTCTCTCCGACACCCTGCGAACGTCCCTCTCTCTATGACACCCTGCGAACGTCACCGTCTCTCCCTGACATTCTGAGAACGAAACCCTCTCTCTGACACCCTGCGAATGCCACCTCTCTCTCCGACACCCTGCGAATGTCCCCCCCTCTCCGACACCCTGCGAATGAAACCCTCTCTCCGACACACTGCGAACGTCCCCTCTCTCTCCGACACCCTGCGAACGTCACCCTCTCTCTTCCGACACCCTGTGAACGTCACCCTCTCTCCTGACACCCTGCGAACGCCCCGTCTCTCCGACATCCTGCGAATGTCCATTCTCTGTCCGACACTGTGCGAACGACACCGTCTCTCTCTGACATTCTGCAAACAAAATACTCTCTCTGACACCCTGCCAATGTCACCCTCTCTCGCCAGCACCGAGTGAACGTCCGCTCTCTCTCCGATACCCAGTGAACGTCCCCCCTCTCTCTGACACCCTGCGAACGCCACCCTCTCTCTGACACCCTGCGAACGCCACCCTCTCTCTCCGACACCTTGCGAACGTGTCCCCTCTCTCTCCGACACACTGCGAACATCCCCCTTCTCCGACACCCTGAAACGACCCCCCCTCTCTCTGACACCCTGCGAACATCCCCTCTCTCCGACACCCTGCGAATGTCCCCTCTCTCTCCGAAATCCTGCGAACCTCCCCCGCCGACACCCTTGCGAATGTCCCCTCTCTCCGACACCCTGCCAATGTCCCCTCTCTCTCCGAAATCCTGCGAACCTCCCCCCCCTCTCCGACACCCTGCGAATGTCCCCTCTCTCCGACACCCCTGCGAACGTCACCCCCTCTCTCCGACACCCTGCGAAAGCCAACCTCTCTCCGACGCCCTGCGAACGCACTCCATCACTCCGACACCCTGAGAACGTCACCCCCTCTCTCCGACATCCTGCGAACGTCCCCCCTCTCTCCGACACCCTGAGAACGTCACCCCCTCACTCCGACACCCTGCGAACAAATCCCTCTCTCTGACACACTGCGAACGTCCCCTCTCTCTCCGACACCCTGCGAATGTCCCCTCTCTCCGACACCCTGCGAATGTCCCCTCTCTCCGACACTCTGCGAACGTCCCCCCCTCTCCGACACCCTGCGAACGTCACTGTCTCCCTCTAACATTCTGCAAATGAAATCCTCTCTCCGACACCCTGCGAACGCCACCCGCTCTCTCCGACACCCTGCGAACGTCCCCTCTCACCGACACCCTGCGAACGAAACCCTCTCTCCAACACCCTGCGAATGAAACCCTCTCTCCGACACACTGCGAATGTCCCCTTTCTCTCCGACACCCTGCGAACGTCACCCTCTCTCCGACACCCTGCGAACGAAACCCTCTCTCCGACACACTGCGAATGTCCCCCTTCTCTCCGACACCCTGCGAACGTCCCCTCTTCTCTCCGACACCCTGCGAACCTCTCCCCTCTCTCTCCGACACCCTGCGAACGTCCCCCTCTCTCCGACACCCTGCGAATGTCCCCTCTCTCTCCGACATCCTGCGAACGTCACCCTCTCTCCGACACCCTGCGAACATCCCCTCCTCTCTCCGACACACTGCGAACGTCCCCTCTCTCCGACACCCTGCGAATGAAACCCTCTTCCTGACACCCTGCGAACGTCACCGTCTCTCTCTGACATTCTGAGAACGAAACCCTCTCTCTGAAACCCTGCGAACGCCACCCCCTCTCTCCGACACCCTGCGAATGTCCCCCCTCTCTCTCTGACACCCTGTGAACGTCCCCTCGCTCTCCGACACCCTGCGAATGCCACCCTCTCTCCGACACCCTGCAAACGAAACCCTCTCTCCGACACCCTGCGAATGTCAACCCCCTCTCCGACACCCTGTGAACGTCCCCCTCTCTCCGACACCCTGCGAACGTCCCCTCTCTCCGACACCCTGCGAATGTCCACCCCCTCTCCGACACCCTGCGAACGTCCCCTCTCTCCGACACCCTGCGAACGTCACCCCCTCACTCCGACACCCTGCGAACGAAACCCTCTCTCTGACACCCTGCGAACGTCCCCCCTCTCCGACACCCTGCGAACGTCCCCTCTCTCTCTGACACCCTGCGAATGTCCCCTCTCTCTCCAATACCCTACGAACGCACCCCCTCACTCCGACACCCTGCGAACGTCCCCTCGCTCTCCGACACCCTGTGAACATCACCCCCTCACTCCGACACCCTGCGAACGAAACCCTCTGACACCATGCGAACGTCCCCTCTCTCTCCGACACCCTGCGAACGTCCCCTCTCTCCGACACCCTGCGAACGTCACCCCCTCACTCCGACACCCTGCGAACGAAACCCTCTCTCTGACACCCTGCGAACGTCCCCCCTCTCCGACACCCTGCGAACGTCCCCTCTCTCTCTGACACCCTGCGAATGTCCCCTCTCTCTCCAATACCCTACGAACGCACCCCCTCACTCCGACACCCTGCGAACGTCCCCTCGCTCTCCGACACCCTGTGAACATCACCCCCTCACTCCGACACCCTGCGAACGAAACCCTCTGACACCATGCGAACGTCCCCTCTCTCTCCGACACCCTGCGAATGACTCCCCTCTCTCCGACACCCTGCGAATGTCCCCTCTCTCTCCGACACCCTGCGAACGCCACCCTGCGAACGCCACCCTCTCTCTCCGACACCCTGCGAATGCCACCCTCTCTCTCCGACACCCTGCGAACGTCACCCCTCTCTCTGACACCCTGCGAACGTCACCGTCTCTCTCTGACATTCTGCGAACGAAATCTTCTCTCCGACACCCTGCGAACGCCACCCCCCTCTCTCCGACACCCTGCGAACGTCACCCTCTCTCTCTGACATCCTGCGAACGAAAGCCTCAGTCCGACACCTTGTGAACGCCACCTGTTCTCTCTAACACCCTGCGAACGTCCCCCTCTCTCTGACACCCTGCGAACGTCCCCTCTCTCTCCGACATACTGCGAACGTCACCCTCTCTCCGACACCCTGCGAACGTCCCCCCTCTCTCCGACACCCTGCGAATGAAACCCTCTCTCTGACACCCTGTGAACGTCCCCCTCTCTCCGACACCCTGCGAATGTCCCCTCTCTCTCCGACACCCTGCGAATGTCCCCTCTCTCTCCGACACCCTGCGAACGTCCCCTCGCTCTCCGACACCCTGCGAACGTCCCCTCGCTCTCCGACACCCTGCGAACGTCCCCTCGCTCTCCGACACCCTGCGAACGTCACCCCCTCACTCCGACACCCTGCGAACGAAACCCTCTCTCTGACACCCTGCGAACATCCCCCCTCTCTCCGACACCCTGCGAACGTCACCCCCTCACTCCGACACCCTGCGAACGAAACCCTCTCTCTGACACCCTGCGAACGTCCCCTCGCTCTCCGACACCCTGCGAACGTCCCCTCGCTCTCCGACACCCTGCGAACGTCACCCCCTCACTCCGACACCCTGCGAACGAAACCCTCTCGCTGACACCCTGCGAACATCCCCCCTCTCTCCGACACCCTGCGAACGTCCCCTCTCTCTCCGACACCCTGCGAACGTCACCCTCTCTCCCGACACCCTGCGAACGCCCCGTCTCTCCGACATCCTGTGACGCCGCCCTCTCTCCGACACCCTGCGAATGTCCACTCTCTGTCCGACACTGTGCAAACGACACCGTCTCTCTCTGACATTCTGCAAACAAAATACTCTCCGACACCCTGTCTGACATTCTGCAAACAAAATACTCTCCGACACCCTGCCAACGTCACCCTCTCTCGCCAGCACCTAGTGAACGTCCCCTCTCTCTCCGATACCCAGTGAACGTCCCCCCTCTCTCCGACACCCTGCGAACGCCACCCTCTCTCTGACACCCTGCGAACGCCACCCTCTCTCTCCGACACCTTGCGAACGTCCCCCCTCTCTCTCCGACACACTGCGAACGTCCCCCCTCTCTCTGACACCCTGCGAACGTCCCCTCTCTCTCCGACACCCTGCCAACGTCACCCTCTCTCGCCAGCACCTAGTGAACGTCCCCTCTCTCTCCGATACCCTGCGAACGTCCTTTCTCTCCGACACCCTGCGAATGTCCCCCCTCTCTCCGACACCCTGCGAATGTCCCCCCTCTCTCCGACACCGTGCAAACATCCCCCACTGTCCGACACCCTGAAACGACCTCCCTCTCTCGGACACCCTGCAAATGTCCCGTCTCTCCGACATCCTGCGACGCCGCCTTCTCTCCGACACCCTGCGAACACCACCCTCTCTCTCTAACACCCTGCGCACGTCCCCCCTCTCTCCGACACCCTGCGAACGTCACCGTCTCTCTCTGACATTCTGCAAACAAAATCCTCGCTCCGACACCCTGCGAACGTCACCCCCTCTCTCTAACACCCTGCGAACGTCCCACTCTCTCCGACACCTTGCGAACGAAACCCTCTCTCCGACACTCTGCGAATGTCCCCTCTCTCTCCAACACCCTGGGTACGTCACCCTCTCTCCGACATCCTCCCAACGTCACCCTTTCTCGCCAGCACCTAGTGAACGTCCCCTCTCTCTCCGATACCCTGCGAACGTCCATTCTCTCCGACACCCTGCGAATGTCCCCCCTCTCTCCGACACCGTGCAAACATCCCCCTCTCTCCGACACCGTGCAAACATCCCCCACTGTCCGACACCCTGAAACGACCCCCCTCTCTCCGACACCCTGCAAATGTCCCCCCTCTCTCCGACACCGTGCAAATGTCCCCCCTCTCTCCGACACCGTGCAAACATCCCCCTCTCTCCGACACCGTGCAAACATCCCCCACTGTCCGACACCCTGAAACGACCCCCCTCTCTCCGACACCCTGCAAATGTCCCCCTCTCTCCGACACCCTGCGAACGTCACCCCTCTCTCTGACACCCTGCGAACGTCAACGTCTCTCTCTGACATTCTGCGAATGAAATCCTCTCTCCGACACCCTGAGAACACCACCCCCTCTCTCCGACACCCTGCGAACGTCACTCTCTCTCTCTGACATCCTGCGAACGTCCCGCTCTCTCCGACACCCTGCGAACGCCCCCCTCTCTCCGACACCCTACGAACGTCACCCTCTCTCTCCGACACCCTGTGAACATCACCCCCTCACTCCGACACCCTGCGAACGAAACCCTCTGACACCCTGCGAACGTCCCCTCTCTCTCCGACACCCTGCGAATGACTCCCCTCTCTCCGGCACCCTGCAAATGTCCCCTCTCTCTCCGACACCCTGCGAAAGCCACCCTGCGAACGCCACCCTCTCTCTCCGACACCCTGCGAACGTCCCCTCTCTCTCCGACACACTGCAAATGTCCACCCTCTCTCTCTGACATCCAGCGAACGCCCTCCTCTCTCTGACACCCTGCGAACATCCCCCCTCTCTCCGACATCCTGCGAACGTTACCCTCTCTCTTACATCCTGCGAACGAACCCATCTCTCCGACACCCTGCAAACGCCACCCCCTCTCTCCGACACCCTACGAACGTCACCCTCTCTCTCCGACACCCTGCGAACGTCCCCTCTCTCTCCGACACACTGCAAATGTCCACCCTCTCTCTCTGACATCCTGCGAACGCCCTCCTCTCTCTGACACCCTGCGAACATCCCCCCCTCTCTCCGACATCCTGCGAACGTTACCCTCTCTCTTACATCCTGCGAACGAACCCATCTCTCCGACACCCTGCAAACGCCACCCCCTCTCTCCGAAACCTGCGAATGTCACCCCTCTCTCCGACACCCTGCGAATGTCACCCCTCTCTCCGACACCCTGCGAACGAAACCCTCTCTCCGACACCCTGCGAACGTCACCCTCTCTCCGACACCCTGCGAACGAAACTCTCTGACACCCTGCGAACGTCCCGCTCTCTCCGACACCCTGCGAACGAAACCCTCTCTCTGACACCCTGCGAACGTCACCGTCTCTCTCCGACACCCTGCGAACGTCACCCTCTCTCCGACACCCTGCGAACGAAACTCTCTCTCCGACACCCTGCGAACGTCCCGCTCTCTCCGACACCCTGTGAACGTCCCCCCTCTCTTCGACACCCTGCGAACAAGACCCTCTCTCTGACACCCTGCGAACATCCCCCCTCTCTCCGACACCCTGCGAACGATCCCCCTCTCTCCGACACCCTGCGAATGTCCCCTCTCTCTCCGACACCCTGCGAACAAAACCCTCTCTCTGACACCCTGCGAACGTCACCGTCTCTCTCCGACATTCTGTGAACGTCACCCTCTCTCTCTGACATCCTGCGAATGAAAGCCTCAGTCCGACACCTTGCGAACGCCACCTCCTCTCTGCGACACCCTGCGAACGTCCCCTCGCTCTCCGACACCCTGCGAACGTCCCCTCGCTCTCAGACACCCTGCGAACGTCACCCCCTCACTCCGACACCCTGCGAACGAAACCCTCTCTCTGACACCCTGCGAACATCCCCCCTCTCTCTGACACCCTGCGAACGTCCCCTCTCTCTCCGACACCCTGCGAACGTCCCCTCTCTCTCCGACACCCTGCGAACGATCCCCCTCTCTCCGACACCCTGCGAATGTCCCCTCTCTCTCCGACACCCTGCGAACGTCACCCACTCTCTGACACCCTGTGAACGTCACCCTCTCACTCCGACACCCTGCGAACGTCCCCTCTCTCCGACACACTGCAAATATCCACCCTCTCTCTCTGACATCCTGCGAACGCCCTCCTCTCTCTGACACCCTGCGAACGTCCCCCTCTCTCCGACACCCTGCGAATGTCCCCTCTCTCTCCGACACCCTGCGAACGCACCCCCTCTCTCCGACACCCTGCGAACGTCCCCTCGCTCTCAGACACCCTGCGAACGTCACCCCCTCACTCCGACACCCTGCGAACGAAACCCTCTCTCTGACACCCTGCAAACATCCCCCCTCTCTCCGACACCCTGCGAACGTCCTCTCTCTCTCCGACACCCTGCGAACGATCCCCCTCTCTCCGACACCCTGCGAACGTCCCCTCTCTCTCCGACACCCTGCGAACGTCACCCCCTCACTCCGACACCCTGTGAACGAAACCCTCTCTCTGACACCCTGCAAACATCCCCCCTCTCTCCGACACCCTGCGAACGTCACCCACTCTCTGACACCCTGTGAAAGTCACCCTCTCACTCCGACACCCTGCGAACGTCCCCTCTCTCCGACACACTGCAAATATCCACCCTCTCTCTCTGACATCCTGCGAACGCCCTCCTCTCTCTGACACCCTGCGAACATCCCCCCTCTCTCCGACACCCTGCGAACGTCCCGCTCTCTCCGACACCCAGCGAACGTCCCCTCTCTCTCCGACACCCTGCGAACGAAACCCTCTCTCTGACACCCTGCGAACGTCACCGTCTCTCTCCGACATTCTGTGAACGTCACCCTCTCTCTCTGACATCCTGCGAACGAAAGCCTCAGTCCGACACCTTGCGAACGCCACCTCCTCTCTCTAACACCCTGCGAACGTCCCCCTCTCTCTGACACCCTGCGAACGTCCCCCTCTCTCTGACACCCTGTGAACGTCCCCTCTCTCTCCGACATACTGCGAACGTCACCCTCTCTCCGACACCCTGCGAACGTCCCCTTTCTCTCCCACACCCTGCGAACGCCCCCCCCTCTCCGACACCCTGCGAACGCCCCCCCTCTCCGACACCCTGCGAACGAAACCCTCTCTCCGACACCCTGCGAACGTCCCCCTCTCTCCGACACCCTGCGAACGTCCCTCTCTCTATGACACCCTGCGAACGTCACCGTCTCTCCCTGACATTCTGAGAACGAAACCCTCTCTCTGACACCCTGCGAATGCCACCCTCTCTCTCCGACACCCTGCGAATGTCCCCCCTCTCCGACACCCTGCGAATGAAACCCTCTCTCCGACACCCTGCGAACGTCCCCCTCTCTCCGACACCCTGCGAACGACCCCCCTCTCTCCCACACCCTGAGAACGTAACCGTCTCTCGCCAGCACCCTGCGAATGTCCCCTCTCTCTCCGACACACTGCGAATGTCCCCTCTCTCTCCGACACCCTGCAAATGTCCACCCCTCACTCCAACAGCCTGCGAACGTCCCCCTCTCTGACACCCTGCGAATGTCCCCTCTCTCTCCAATACCCTACGAACGCACCCCCTCACTCCGACACCCTGCGAACGTCCCCTCGCTCTCCGACACCCTGTGAACATCACCCCCTCACTCCGACACCCTGCGAACGAAACCCTCTGACACCCTGCGAACGTCCCCTCTCTCTCCGACACCCTGCGAATGACTCCCCTCTCTCCGGCACCCTGCAAATGTCCCCTCTCTCTCCGACACCCTGCGAAAGCCACCCTGCGAACGCCACCCTCTCTCTCCGACACCCTGCGAATGCCACCCTCTCTCTCCGACACCCTGCGAACGTCACCCCTCTCTCTGACACCCTGCGAACGTCACCGTCTCTCTCTGACATTCTGCGAACGAAATCTTCTCTCCGACACCCTGCGAACGCCACCCCCTCTCTCCGACACCCTGCGAACGTCACCCTCTCTCTCTGACATCCTCCGAACGAAAGCCTCAGTCCGACACCTTGCGAACGCCACCTGTTCTCTCTAACACCCTGCGAACGTCCCCCTCTCTCTGACACCCTGCGAACGTCCCCTCTCTCTCCGACATACTGCGAACGTCACCCTCTCTCCGACACCCTGCGAACGTCCCCCCTCTCTCCGACACCCTGCGAATGAAACCCTCTCTCTGACACCCTGCGAACGTCCCCCTCTCTCCGACACCCTGCGAATGTCCCCTCTCTCTCCGACACCCTGTGAACGCACCCCCTCTCTCCGACACCCTGCGAACGTCCCCTCGCTCTCCGACACCCTGCGAACGTCCCCTCGCTCTCCGACACCCTGCGAACGTCACCCCCTCACTCCGACACCCTGCGAACGAAACCCTCTCTCTGACACCCTGCGAACATCCCCCCTCTCTCCGACACCCTGCGAACGTCCCCTCTCTCTCCGACACCCTGCGAACGTCACCCCCTCACTCCGACACCCTGCGAACGAAACCCTCTCTCTGACACCCTGCGAACGTCCCCTCGCTCTCCGACACCCTGCGAACGTCCCCTCGCTCTCCGACACCCTGCGAACGTCACCCCCTCACTCCGACACCCTGCGAACGAAACCCTCTCTCTGACACCCTGCGAACATCCCCCCTCTCTCCGACACCCTGCGAACGTCCCCTCTCTCCGACACCATGCGAACGTCACCCCCTCACTCCGACACCCTGCGAACGAAACCCTCTCTCTGACACCCTGCGAACATCCCCTCTCTCTCCGACATTCTGTGAACGAAACACTCTCTCCGACACCCTGCGAAGGCCACCCCCTCTCTCCGACACCCTGCGAATGTCCCCCCTCTCTCCGACACCCTGTGAACGAAACCCTCTCTCCGACACCCTGCGAACGTCCCCCCTCTCCGACACCCTGCGAACGTCCCCTCTCTCTCTGACACCCTGCGAATGTCCCCTCTCTCTCCAATACCCTACGAACGCACCCCCTCACTCCGACACCCTGCGAACGTCCCCTCGCTCTCCGACACCCTGTGAACATCACCCCCTCACTCCGACATCCTGCGAACGAAACCCTCTGACACCATGCGAACGTCCCCTCTCTCTCCGACACCCTGCGAACGTCCCCTCTCTCCGACACCCTGCGAACGTCACCCCCTCACTCCGACACCCTGCGAACGAAACCCTCTCTCTGACACCCTGCGAACGTCCCCCCTCTCCGACACCCTGCGAACGTCCCCTCTCTCTCTGACACCCTGCGAATGTCCCCTCTCTCTCCAATACCCTACGAACGCACCCCCTCACTCCGACACCCTGCGAACGTCCCCTCGCTCTCCGACACCCTGTGAACATCACCCCCTCACTCCGACACCCTGCGAACGAAACCCTCTGACACCATGCGAACGTCCCCTCTCTCTCCGACACCCTGCGAATGACTCCCCTCTCTCCGACACCCTGCGAATGTCCCCTCTCTCTCCGACACCCTGCGAACGCCACCCTGCGAACGCCACCCTCTCTCTCCGACACCCTGCGAATGCCACCCTCTCTCTCCGACACCCTGCGAACGTCACCCCTCTCTCTGACACCCTGCGAACGTCACCGTCTCTCTCTGACATTCTGCGAACGAAATCTTCTCTCCGACACCCTGCGAACGCCACCCCCTCTCTCCGACACCCTGCGAACGTCACCCTCTCTCTCTGACATCCTGCGAACGAAAGCCTCAGTCCGACACCTTGTGAACGCCACCTGTTCTCTCTAACACCCTGCGAACGTCCCCCTCTCTCTGACACCCTGCGAACGTCCCCTCTCTCTCCGACATACTGCGAACGTCACCCTCTCTCCGACACCCTGCGAACGTCCCCCCTCTCTCCGACACCCTGCGAATGAAACCCTCTCTCTGACACCCTGTGAACGTCCCCCTCTCTCCGACACCCTGCGAATGTTCCCTCTCTCTCCGACACCCTGTGAACGCACCCCCTCTCTCCGACACCCTGCGAACGTCCCCTCGCTCTCCGACACCCTGCGAACGTCCCCTCGCTCTCCGACACCCTGCGAACGTCACCCCCTCACTCCGACACCCTGCGAACGAAACCCTCTCTCTGACACCCTGCGAACATCCCCCCTCTCTCCGACACCCTGCGAACGTCACCCCCTCACTCCGACACCCTGCGAACGAAACCCTCTCTCTGACACCCTGCGAACGTCCCCTCGCTCTCCGACACCCTGCGAACGTCCCCTCGCTCTCCGACACCCTGCGAACGTCACCCCCTCACTCCGACACCCTGCGAACGAAACCCTCTCGCTGACACCCTGCGAACATCCCCCCTCTCTCCGACACCCTGCGAACGTCCCCTCTCTCTCCGACACCCTGCGAACGTCACCCTCTCTCCCGACACCCTGCGAACGCCCCGTCTCTCCGACATCCTGTGACGCCGCCCTCTCTCCGACACCCTGCGAATGTCCACTCTCTGTCCGACACTGTGCAAACGACACCGTCTCTCTCTGACATTCTGCAAACAAAATACTCTCCGACACCCTGCCAACGTCACCCTCTCTCGCCAGCACCTAGTGAACGTCCCCTCTCTCTCCGATACCCAGTGAACGTCCCCCCTCTCTCCGACACCCTGCGAACGCCACCCTCTCTCTGACACCCTGCGAACGCCACCCTCTCTCTCCGACACCTTGCGAACGTCCCCCCTCTCTCTCCGACACACTGCGAACGTCCCCCCTCTCTCTGACACCCTGCGAACGTCCCCTCTCTCTCCGACACCCTGCCAACGTCACCCTCTCTCGCCAGCACCTAGTGAACGTCCCCTCTCTCTCCGATACCCTGCGAACGTCCTTTCTCTCCGACACCCTGCGAATGTCCCCCCTCTCTCCGACACCCTGCGAATGTCCCCCCTCTCTCCGACACCGTGCAAACATCCCCCACTGTCCGACACCCTGAAACGACCTCCCTCTCTCGGACACCCTGCAAATGTCCCGTCTGTCCGACATCCTGCGACGCCGCCTTCTCTCCGACACCCTGCGAACACCACCCTCTCTCTCTAACACCCTGCGCACGTCCCCCCTCTCTCCGACACCCTGCGAACGTCACCGTCTCTCTCTGACATTCTGCAAACAAAATCCTCGCTCCGACACCCTGCGAACGTCACCCCCTCTCTCTAACACCCTGCGAACGTCCCACTCTCTCCGACACCTTGCGAACGAAACCCTCTCTCCGACACTCTGCGAATGTCCCCTCTCTCTCGAACACCCTGGGTACGTCACCCTCTCTCCGACATCCTCCCAACGTCACCCTTTCTCGCCAGCACCTAGTGAACGTCCCCTCTCTCTCCGATACCCTGCGAACGTCCATTCTCTCCGACACCCTGCGAATGTCCCCCCTCTCTCCGACACCGTGCAAACATCCCCCTCTCTCCGACACCGTGCAAACATCCCCCACTGTCCGACACCCTGAAACGACCCCCCTCTCTCCGACACCCTGCAAATGTCCCCCCTCTCTCCGACACCGTGCAAACATCCCCCTCTCTCCGACACCGTGCAAACATCCCCCACTGTCCGACACCCTGAAACGACCCCCCTCTCTCCGACACCCTGCAAATGTCCCCCTCTCTCCGACACCCTGCGAACGTCACCCCTCTCTCTGACACCCTGCGAACGTCAACGTCTCTCTCTGACATTCTGCGAATGAAATCCTCTCTCCGACACCCTGAGAACACCACCCCCTCTCTCCGACACCCTGCGAACGTCACTCTCTCTCTCTGACATCCTGCGAACGTCCCGCTCTCTCCGACACCCTGCGAACGCCCCCCTCTCTCCGACACCCTACGAACGTCACCCTCTCTCTCCGACACCCTGTGAACATCACCCCCTCACTCCGACACCCTGCGAACGAAACCCTCTGACACCCTGCGAACGTCCCCTCTCTCTCCGACACCCTGCGAATGACTCCCCTCTCTCCGGCACCCTGCAAATGTCCCCTCTCTCTCCGACACCCTGCGAAAGCCACCCTGCGAACGCCACCCTCTCTCTCCGACACCCTGCGAACGTCCCCTCTCTCTCCGACACACTGCAAATGTCCACCCTCTCTCTCTGACATCCTGCGAACGCCCTCCTCTCTCTGACACCCTGCGAACATCCCCCCTCTCTCCGACATCCTGCGAACGTTACCCTCTCTCTTACATCCTGCGAACGAACCCATCTCTCCGACACCCTGCAAACGCCACCCCCTCTCTCCGACACCCTACGAACGTCACCCTCTCTCTCCGACACCCTGCGAACGTCCCCTCTCTCTCCGACACACTGCAAATGTCCACCCTCTCTCTCTGACATCCTGCGAACGCCCTCCTCTCTCTGACACCCTGCGAACATCCCCCCTCTCTCCGACATCCTGCGAACGTTACCCTCTCTCTTACATCCTGCGAACGAACCCATCTCTCCGACACCCTGCAAACGCCACCCCCTCTCTCCGACACCCTGCGAATGTCACCCCTCTCTCCGACACCCTGCGAATGTCACCCCTCTCTCCGACACCCTGCGAACGAAACCCTCTCTCCGACACCCTGCGAACGTCACCCTCTCTCCGACACCCTGCGAACGAAACTCTCTGACACCCTGCGAACGTCCCGCTCTCTCCGACACCCTGCGAACGAAACCCTCTCTCTGACACCCTGCGAACGTCACCGTCTCTCTCCGACACCCTGCGAACGTCACCCTCTCTCCGACACCCTGCGAACGAAACTCTCTCTCCGACACCCTGCGAACGTCCCGCTCTCTCCGACACCCTGTGAACAAGACCCTCTCTCTGACACCCTGCGAACATCCCCCCTCTCTCCGACACCCTGCGAACGTCCCGCTCTCTCCGACACACTGTGAACGTCCCCTCTCTCTCCGACACCCTGCGAACGTCCCCTCTCTCTCCGACACCCTGCGAACGATCCCCCTCTCTCCGACACCCTGCGAATGTCCCCTCTCTCTCCGACACCCTGCGAACAAAACCCTCTCTCTGACACCCTGCGAACGTCACCGTCTCTCTCCGACATTCTGTGAACGTCACCCTCTCTCTCTGACATCCTGCGAATGAAAGCCTCAGTCCGACACCTTGCGAACGCCACCTCCTCTCTGCGACACCCTGCGAACGTCCCCTCGCTCTCCGACACCCTGCGAACGTCCCCTCGCTCTCAGACACCCTGCGAACGTCACCCCCTCACTCCGACACCCTGCGAACGAAACCCTCTCTCTGACACCCTGCGAACATCCCCCCTCTCTCTGACACCCTGCGAACGTCCCCTCTCTCTCCGACACCCTGCGAACGTCCCCTCTCTCTCCGACACCCTGCGAACGATCCCCCTCTCTCCGACACCCTGCGAATGTCCCCTCTCTCTCCGACACCCTGCGAACGTCACCCACTCTCTGACACCCTGTGAACGTCACCC
Source organism: Mobula birostris (assembly GCF_030028105.1). NCBI lineage: Eukaryota > Metazoa > Chordata > Chondrichthyes > Myliobatiformes > Myliobatidae > Mobula > Mobula birostris. Next base: position 127,179 of record NW_027277308.1, on the reverse strand, counting down.
TCTCACTCCGACACCCTGCGAACGTCCCCTCTCTCCGACACACTGCAAATATCCACCCTCTCTCTCTGACATCCTGCGAACGCCCTCCTCTCTCTGACACCCTGCGAACGTCCCCCTCTCTCCGACACCCTGCGAATGTCCCCTCTCTCTCCGACACCCTGCGAACGCACCCCCTCTCTCCGACACCCTGCGAACGTCCCCTCGCTCTCAGACACCCTGCGAACGTCACCCCCTCACTCCGACACCCTGCGAACGAAACCCTCTCTCTGACACCCTGCAAACATCCCCCCTCTCTCCGACACCCTGCGAACGTCCTCTCTCTCTCCGACACCCTGCGAACGATCCCCCTCTCTCCGACACCCTGCGAACGTCCCCTCTCTCTCCGACACCCTGCGAACGTCACCCCCTCACTCCGACACCCTGTGAACGAAACCCTCTCTCTGACACCCTGCAAACATCCCCCCTCTCTCCGACACCCTGCGAACGTCACCCACTCTCTGACACCCTGTGAAAGTCACCCTCTCACTCCGACACCCTGCGAACGTCCCCTCTCTCCGACACACTGCAAATATCCACCCTCTCTCTCTGACATCCTGCGAACGCCCTCCTCTCTCTGACACCCTGCGAACATCCCCCCTCTCTCCGACACCCTGCGAACGTCCCGCTCTCTCCGACACCCTGCGAACGTCCCCTCTCTCTCCGACACCCTGCGAACGAAACCCTCTCTCTGACACCCTGCGAACGTCACCGTCTCTCTCCGACATTCTGTGAACGTCACCCTCTCTCTCTGACATCCTGCGAACGAAAGCCTCAGTCCGACACCTTGCGAACGCCACCTCCTCTCTCTAACACCCTGCGAACGTCCCCCTCTCTCTGACACCCTGCGAACATCCTCTCTCTCTCAGACACACTGCGAATGCCCCTCTCTCTCCGACACCCTGCGAACGTCACCCTCTCTCTCTGACATCCTGCGAACGAAAGCCTCAGTCCGACACCTTGCGTACGCCACCTCCTCTCTCTAACACCCTGCGAACGTCCCCCTCTCTCTGACACCCTGTGAACGTCCCCTCTCTCTCCGACATACTGCGAACGTCACCCTCTCTCCGACACCCTGCGAACGTCCCCTTTCTCTCCCACACCCTGCGAACGACCCCCTCTCCGACACCCTGCGAACGCCCCCCCTCTCCGACACCCTGCGAACGAAACCCTCTCTCCGACACCCTGCGAACGTCCCCCTCTCTCCGACACCCTGCGAACGTCCCTCTCTCTATGACACCCTGCGAACGTCACCGTCTCTCCCTGACATTCTGAGAACGAAACCCTCTCTCTGACACCCTGCGAATGCCACCCTCTCTCTCCGACACCCTGCGAATGTCCCCCCTCTCCGACACCCTGCGAATGAAACCCTCTCTCCGACACCCTGCGAACGTCCCCCTCTCTCCGACACCCTGCGAACGACCCCCCTCTCTCCCACACCCTGAGAACGTAACCGTCTCTCGCCAGCACCCTGCGAATGTCCCCTCTCTCTCCGACACACTGCGAATGTCCCCTCTCTCTCCGACACCCTGCAAATGTCCACCCCTCACTCCAACAGCCTGCGAACGTCCCCCTCTCTGACACCCTGCGAATGTCCCCTCTCTCTCCAATACCCTACGAACGCACCCCCTCACTCCGACACCCTGCGAACGTCCCCTCGCTCTCCGACACCCTGTGAACATCACCCCCTCACTCCGACACCCTGCGAACGAAACCCTCTGACACCCTGCGAACGTCCCCTCTCTCTCCGACACCCTGCGAATGACTCCCCTCTCTCCGGCACCCTGCAAATGTCCCCTCTCTCTCCGACACCCTGCGAAAGCCACCCTGCGAACGCCACCCTCTCTCTCCGACACCCTGCGAATGCCACCCTCTCTCTCCGACACCCTGCGAACGTCACCCCTCTCTCTGACACCCTGCGAACGTCACCGTCTCTCTCTGACATTCTGCGAACGAAATCTTCTCTCCGACACCCTGCGAACGCCACCCCCTCTCTCCGACACCCTGCGAACGTCACCCTCTCTCTCTGACATCCTGCGAACGAAAGCCTCAGTCCGACACCTTGCGAACGCCACCTGTTCTCTCTAACACCCTGCGAACGTCCCCCTCTCTCTGACACCCTGCGAACGTCCCCTCTCTCTCCGACATACTGCGAACGTCACCCTCTCTCCGACACCCTGCGAACGTCCCCCCTCTCTCCGACACCCTGCGAATGAAACCCTCTCTCTGACACCCTGCGAACGTCCCCCTCTCTCCGACACCCTGCGAATGTCCCCTCTCTCTCCGACACCCTGTGAACGCACCCCCTCTCTCCGACACCCTGCGAACGTCCCCTCGCTCTCCGACACCCTGCGAACGTCCCCTCGCTCTCCGACACCCTGCGAACGTCACCCCCTCACTCCGACACCCTGCAAACGAAACCCTCTCTCTGACACCCTGCGAACGTCCCCTCGCTCTCCGACACCCTGCGAACGTCCCCTCGCTCTCCGACACCCTGCGAACGTCACCCCCTCACTCCGACACCCTGCGAACGAAACCCTCTCTCTGACACCCTGCGAACATCCCCCCTCTCTCCGACACCCTGCGAACGTCCCCTCTCTCCGACACCCTGCGAACGTCACCCCCTCACTCCGACACCCTGCGAACGAAACCCTCTCTCTGACACCCTGCGAACATCCCCTCTCTCTCCGACATTCTGTGAACGAAACACTCTCTCCGACACCCTGCGAAGGCCACCCCCTCTCTCCGACACCCTGCGAATGTCCCCCCTCTCTCCGACACCCTGTGAACGAAACCCTCTCTCCGACACCCTGCGAACGTCCCCCTCTCTCCGACACCCTGCGAACGACCCCCCTCTCTCCCACACCCTGCGAACGTAACCGTCTCTCGCCAGCACCCTGCGAATGTCCCCTCTCTCTCCGACACCCTGCAAATGTCCACCCCTCACTTCAACACCCTGCGAACGATCCCCCTCTCTCCGACATCCTGCGAATGTCCCCTCTCTCCGACACCCTGCGAATGTCCCCTCTCTCTCCGACACCCTGTGAACGTCACCCTCTCACTCCGACACCCTGCGAACGTCCATTCTCTCCGACACCCTGCAAACATCCCCCTCTCTCCGACACCCTGAAACGACCCCCCTCTCTCTGACACCCTGCGAATGTCCCCCTCTCTCTCTGACACCCTGCGAACGTCACCGTCTCTCTCCGACATTCTGTGAACGAAACACTCTCTCCGACACCCTGCGAAGGCCACCCCCTCTCTCCGACACCCTGCGAACGAAACCCTCTCTCCGACACCCTGCGAACATCCCCTCTCTCCGACACCCTGCGAACGTCCCCCCTCTCTCCGACACCCTGCGAACGTCCCCCCTCTCTCCGACACCCTGCGAACGTCCCCTCTCTCCCACATCCTGCGAACGTCCATTCTCTACGACACACTGCGAATGCCAGCTTCTCTCTCCGACACCCTGCGAATGTCCTCCCTCTCTCTGACACCCTGCGAACGTTCCCCCTCACTCTGACAGCCTGCGAACGTCCCCCTCACTCCGACAGCCTGCGAACGAAACCCTCTGACACCCTGCGAACGTCCCCTCTCTCTTCGACACCCTGCGAATGACCCCCCTTTCTCCGACACACTGCGAATGTCCCCTCTCTCTCCGACACCCTGCGAACGCCACCCTCTCTCTCTCTGACACCCTGCGAACGTCACTCCTCTCTCTGACACCCTGCGCATGTCACCGTCTCTCTCTGATATTCTGCGAACGAAATCCTCTCTCCGACACCCTGTGAACATCCCCCCTCTCTCCGACACCCTGCGAACGCCACCTCCTCTCTCTAACACCCTGCGAATGTCCCCCTCTCCGACACCCTGCGAACGTCTCCTCTCTCTCCGACATCCTGCGAACGTCACCGTCTCCGACACCCTGCGAATGTCCCCTTTCTCTCCCACACCCTGCGAACGCCCCCCTCTGACACCCTGCGAACGAAACCCTCTCTCGCAGACACCCTGCGAATGCCCGTCTCTCTCCAACACCCTGCGAACGTCCCCCCTCTCTCCGACACCCTGCGAACGTAACCCTCTCTCCGACACCCTGCGAACGAAACCCTCTCTCCAACACCCTGCGAATGAAACCCTCTCTCCGACACACTGCGAATGTCCCCTTTCTCTCCGACACCCTGCGAACGTCACCCTCTCTCCGACACCCTGCGAACGTCCCCTCTTCTCTCCGACACCCTGCGAACCTCTCCCCTCTCTCTCCGACACCCTGCGAACGTCCCCCTCTCTCCGACACCCTGCGAATGTCCCCTCTCTCTCCGACATCCTGCGAACGTCACCCTCTCTCCGACACCCTGCGAACATCCCCTCCTCTCTCCGACACACTGCGAACGTCCCCTCTCTCCGACACCCTGCGAACGAAACCCTCTTCCTGACACCCTGCGAACGTCACCGTCTCTCTCTGACATTCTGAGAACGAAACCCTCTCTCCGAAACCCTGCGAACGCCACCCCCTCTCTCCGACACCCTGCGAATGTCCCCCCTCTCTCCGACACCCTGTGAACGAAACCCTCTCTCCGACACCCTGCGAACGTCCCCCTCTCCGACACCCTGCGAACGACCCCCCTCTCTCCCACACCCTGCGAACGTAACCGTCTCTCGCCAGCACCCTGCGAATGTCCCCTCTCTCTCCGACACCCTGCGAATGTCCCCTCTCTCTCCGACACCCTGCAAATGTCCACCCCTCACTCCAACAGCCAGCGAACGTCCCCTCTCTCCCCGATACCCTACGAACACACCCCCTCACTCCGACACCCTGCGAACGTCCCCTCGCTCTCCGACACCCTGCGAACATCACCCCCTCACTCCGACACCCTGCGAACGAAACCCTCTGACACCCTGCGAATGTCCCCTCTCTCTCCGACACCCTGCGAATGACTCCCCTCTCTCCGACACCCTGCGAATGTCCCCCCTCTCTCCGACACCCTGCGAACGCCACCCTCTCTCTCTGACACCCTGCGAATGCCACCCTCTCTCTCCGACACCCTGCGAACGCCACCCCCTCTCTCCGACACCCTGCGAACGTCACTCTCTCTCTCTGACATCCTGCGAATGAAAGCCTCAGTCCGACACCTTGCGAACGCCACCTCCTCTCTCTAACACCCTGCGAACGTCCCCTCTCTCCGACACCCTGCGAACGATCCCCCTCTCTCCGACATACTGCGAACGTCACCCTCTCTCCGACACCCTGCGAACGTCCCCTTTCTCTCCCACACCCTGCGAACGCCCCCCCTCTCCGACACCCTGCGAACGAAACCCTCTCTCCGACACCCTGCGAATGTCCCCTCTCTCTCCGACACCCTGCGAACGCACCCCCTCTCTCCGACACCCTGCGAACGAAACCCTCTGACACCCTGCGAACATCCCCCCTCTCTCTGACACCCTGCGAACGTCCCCTCTCTCTCCGACACCCTGCGAACGACACCCCCTCACTCCGACACCCTGCGAACGAAACCCTCTCTCTGACACCCTGCGAACATCCCCCCTCTCTCCGACACCCTGCGAACGTCCCCTCTCTCCGACACCCTGCGAACGATCCCCCTCTCTCCGACATCCTGCGAATGTCCCCTCTCTCCGACACCCTGCGAACGTCCCCTCTCTCTCCGACACCCTGCGAACGTCACCCCCTCACTCCGACACCCTGCGAACGAAACCCTCTCTCTGACACCCTGCGAACATCCCCCCTCTCTCCGACACCCTGCGAACGTCCCCTCTCTCTCTGACACCCTGCGAACGATCCCCCTCTCTCCGACATCCTGCGAATGTCCCCTCTCTCCGACACCCTGCGAATGTCCCCTCTCTCTCCGACACCCTGTGAACGTCACCCTCTCACTCCGACACCCTGCGAACGTCCATTCTCTCCGACACCCTGCGAATGTCCCCCCTCACCCTGACACCGTGCAAACGTCCCCCTCTCTCCGACACCCTGCAAACATCCCCCTCTCTCCGACACCCTGAAACGACCCCCCTCTCTCTGACACCCTGCGAATGTCCCCCTCTCTCTCTGACACCCTGCGAACGTCACCGTCTCTCTCCGACATTCTGTGAACGAAACACTCTCTCCGACACCCTGCGAAGGCCACCCCCTCTCTCCGACACCCTGCGAACGAAACCCTCTCTCCGACACCCTGCGAACGTCCCCCCTCTCTCCGACACTCTGCGAACGTCCCCCCTCTCTCCGACACCCTGCGAACGTCCCCTCTCTCCCACATCCTGCGAACGTCCATTCTCTACGACACACTGCGAATGCCAGCTTCTCTCTCCGACACCCTGCGAATGTCCTCCCTCTCTCTGACACCCTGCGAACGCCACCCTCTCTCTCTCTGACACCCTGCGAACGTCACTCCTCTCTCTGACACCCTGCGCATGTCACCGTCTCTCTCTGATATTCTGCGAACGAAATCCTCTCTCCGACACCCTGTGAACATCCCCCCTCTCTCCGACACCCTGCGAACGCCACCTCCTCTCTCTAACACCCTGCGAATGTCCCCCTCTCCGACACCCTGCGAACGTCTCCTCTCTCTCCGACATCCTGCGAACGTCACCGTCTCCGACACCCTGCGAATGTCCCCTTTCTCTCCCACACCCTGCGAACGCCCCCCTCTGACACCCTGCGAACGAAACCCTCTCTCGCAGACACCCTGCGAATGCCCGTCTCTCTCCAACACCCTGCGAACGTCCCCCCTCTCTCCGACACCCTGCGAACGTAACCCTCTCTCCGACACCCTGCGAACGAAACCCTCTCTCCAACACCCTGCGAATGAAACCCTCTCTCCGACACACTGCGAATGTCCCCTTTCTCTCCGACACCCTGCGAACGTCACCCTCTCTCCGACACCCTGCGAACGAAACCCTCTCTCCGACACACTGCGAATGTCCCCCTTCTCTCCGACACCCTGCGAACGTCCCCTCTTCTCTCCGACACCCTGCGAACCTCTCCCCTCTCTCTCCGACACCCTGCGAACGTCCCCCTCTCTCCGACACCCTGCGAATGTCCCCTCTCTCTCCGACATCCTGCGAACGTCACCCTCTCTCCGACACCCTGCGAACATCCCCTCCTCTCTCCGACACACTGCGAACGTCCCCTCTCTCCGACACCCTGCGAACGAAACCCTCTTCCTGACACCCTGCGAACGTCACCGTCTCTCTCTGACATTCTGAGAACGAAACCCTCTCTCCGAAACCCTGCGAACGCCACCCCCTCTCTCCGACACCCTGCGAATGTCCCCCCTCTCTCTCTGACACCCTGTGAACGTCCCCTCGCTCTCCGACACCCTGCGAATGCCACCCTCTCTCCGACACCCTGCGAACGAAACCCTCTCTCCGACACCCTGCGAATGTCAACCCCCTCTCCGACACCCTGTGAACGTCCCCCTCTCTCCGACACCCTGCGAATGTCCCCTCTCTCCGACACCCTGCGAATGTCCACCCCCTCTCCGACACCCTGTGAACGTCCCCCTCTCTCCGACACCCTGCGAATGTCCCCTCTCTCCGACACCCTGCGAATGTCCACCCCCTCTCCGACACCCTGCGAATGTCCACCCCCTCTCCGACACCCTGCGAATGTCACCCCCTCACTCCGACACCCTGCGAACGAAACCCTCTCTCTGACACCCTGCGAACGTCCCCTCTCTCTCTGACACCCTGCGAATGTCCCCTCTCTCTCCAATACCCTACGAACGCACCCCCTCACTCCGACACCCTGCGAACGTCCCCTCGCTCTCCGACACCCTGTGAACATCACCCCCTCACTCCGACACCCTGCGAACGAAACCCTCTGACACCCTGCGAACGTCCCCTCTCTCTCCGACACCCTGCGAATGTCCCCTCTCTCCGACACCCTGCGAATGTCCACCCCCTCTCCGACACCCTGCGAATGTCCACCCCCTCTCCGACACCCTGCGAACGTCCCCTCTCTCCGACACCCTGCGAACGTCACCCCCTCACTCCGACACCCTGCGAACGAAACCCCCTCTCTGACACCCTGCGAACGTCCCCCCTCTCTCCGACACCCTGCGAACGTCCCCTCTCTCTCTGACACCCTGCGAATGTCCCCTCTCTCTCCGACACCCTGCGAATGTCCCCCTCTCTCCGACACCCTGCGAATGTCCCCTCTCTCTCCGACATCCTGCGAACGTCACCCTCTCTCCGACACCCTGCGAACATCCCCTCCTCTCTCCGACACACTGCGAACGTCCCCTCTCTCCGACACCCTGCGAACGAAACCCTCTTCCTGACACCCTGCGAACGTCACCGTCTCTCTCTGACATTCTGAGAACGAAACCCTCTCTCCGACACCCTGCCAGCGTCACCCTCCCTCGCCGACACCTAGTGAACGTCCCCTCTCTCTCTGATACCATGCGAACATCCCCCCTCTCTCCGACACCCTGCGAACGTCCCCCCTCTCTCCGACACCCTGCGAACGTCCCCTCTCTCCCACACCCTGCGAACGTCCATTCTCTCCGACACCCTGCGAACGTCCATTCTCTCCGACACCCTGCGAATGTCCCCCCTCTCCCCGACACCGTGCAAACATCCCCCTCTCTCCGACACCCTGCAAACATCCCTCTCTCTCCGACACCCTGAAACGACCCCCCTCTCTCCGACACCCTGCGAACGTCACCGTCTCTCTCCGACATTCTGTGAACGAAACACTCTCTCCGACACCCTGCGAAGGCCACCCCCTCTCTCCGACACCCTGCGAATGTCCCCCCTCTCTCCAACACCCTGCGAACGAAACCCTCTCTCCGACACCCTGCGAACATCCCCTCTCTCCGACACCCTGCGAACGTCCATTCTCTCCGACACCCTGCGAACGTCCATTCTCTCCGACACCCTGCGAATGTCCCCCCTCTCCCCGACACCGTGCAAACATCCCCCTCTCTCCGACACCCTGCAAACATCCCCCTCTCCCACACCCTGCGAACGTCCATTCTCTCCAACACACTGCGAACGCCAGCTTCTCTGCGACACCCTGCGAACGTCCCCTCTCTCTCCGACACACTGCAAATATCCACCCTCTCTCTCTGACACCCTGCGAACGCCCTCCTCTCTCTGACACCCTGCGAACGTCCCCTCTCTCTCCGACACCCTGCGAACGCCACCCTCTCTCTCCGACACCCTGCGAATGTCCCCCCTCTCTCTGACACCCTGCGAACGTTCCCCCTCACTCCGACAGCCTGCGAACGTCCCCCTCACTCCGACAGCCTGCGAACGTCCCCTCGCTCTCCGACACCCTGCGAATGCCACCCTCTCTCCGACACCCTGCGAATGCCACCATCTCTCCAACACCCCGCGAACGAAACCCTCTCACACCCTGCGAACGTCCCCTCTCTCTCCGACACCCTGCGAACGACCCCCCTCTCTCCGACACTCTGCGAATGTCCCCTCTCTCTCCGACACCCTGCGAACGCCACCCTCTCTGACACCCTGCGAACGTCACTCCTCTCTCTGACACCCTGCGCACGTCACCGTCTCTCTCTGACATTCTGCGAACGAAATCCTCTCTCTGACACCCTGTGAACATCCCCCCTCTCTCCGACACCCTGCAAACGTCACCCTCTCTCTCTGACATCCTGCGAACGAAAGCCTCTCTCCGACACCCTGCGAACGCCACCTCCTCTCTCCGACACTCTGCGAATGTCCCCTCTCTCTCCGACACCCTGCGAACGCCACCCTCTCTCTCTGACACCCTGCGAATGTCACTCCTCTCTCTGACACCCTGCGCACGTCACCGTCTCTCTCTGACATTCTGCGAACGAAATCCTCTCTGACACCCTGTGAACATCCCCCCTCTCTCCGACACCCTGCGAATGTCCCCCTCTCCGACACCCTGCGAACGTCCCCTCTCTCTCCGACATCCTGCGAACGTCACCGTTTCCGACACCCTGCGAATGTCCCCTTTCTCTCCCACATCCTGCGAACGCCCCCCTCTCTGACACCCTGCGAACGAAACCCTCTCTCTCAGACACCCTGCGAATGCCCGTCTCTCTCCGACACACTGCGAATGTCCCCCTTCTCTCCGACACCCTGCGAACCTCTCCCCTCTCTCCGACACCCTGCGAATGTCCCCCTCTCTCCGACACCCTGCGAATGTCCCCTCTCTCTCCGACACCCTGCGAACGTCCCCCTCTCTCCGACACCCTGCGAATGTCCCCTCTCTCTCCGACATCCTGCGAACGTCACCCTCTCTCCGACACCCTGCGAACATCCCCTCCTCTCTCCGACACACTGCGAACGTCCCCTCTCTCCGACACCCTGCGAACGAAACCCTCTTCCTGACACCCTGCGAACGTCACCGTCTCTCTCTGACATTCTGAGAACGAAACCCTCTCTCCGACACCCTGCCAGCGTCACCCTCCCTCGCCGACACCTAGTGAACGTCCCCTCTCTCTCTGATACCATGCGAACATCCCCCCTCTCTCCGACACCCTGCGAACGTCCCCCCTCTCTCCGACACCCTGCGAACGTCCCCTCTCTCCCACACCCTGCGAACGTCCATTCTCTCCGACACCCTGCGAACGTCCATTCTCTCCGACACCCTGCGAATGTCCCCCCTCTCCCCGACACCGTGCAAACATCCCCCTCTCTCCGACACCCTGCAAACATCCCTCTCTCTCCGACACCCTGAAACGACCCCCCTCTCTCCGACACCCTGCGAACGTCACCGTCTCTCTCCGACATTCTGTGAACGAAACACTCTCTCCGACACCCTGCGAAGGCCACCCCCTCTCTCCGACACCCTGCGAATGTCCCCCCTCTCTCCAACACCCTGCGAACGAAACCCTCTCTCCGACACCCTGCGAACATCCCCTCTCTCCGACACCCTGCGAACGTCCATTCTCTCCGACACCCTGCGAACGTCCATTCTCTCCGACACCCTGCGAATGTCCCCCCTCTCCCCGACACCGTGCAAACATCCCCCTCTCTCCGACACCCTGCAAACATCCCCCTCTCCCACACCCTGCGAACGTCCATTCTCTCCAACACACTGCGAACGCCAGCTTCTCTGCGACACCCTGCGAACGTCCCCTCTCTCTCCGACACACTGCAAATATCCACCCTCTCTCTCTGACACCCTGCGAACGCCCTCCTCTCTCTGACACCCTGCGAACGTCCCCTCTCTCTCCGACACCCTGCGAACGCCACCCTCTCTCTCCGACACCCTGCGAATGTCCCCCCTCTCTCTGACACCCTGCGAACGTTCCCCCTCACTCCGACAGCCTGCGAACGTCCCCCTCACTCCGACAGCCTGCGAACGTCCCCTCGCTCTCCGACACCCTGCGAATGCCACCCTCTCTCCGACACCCTGCGAATGCCACCATCTCTCCAACACCCCGCGAACGAAACCCTCTCACACCCTGCGAACGTCCCCTCTCTCTCCGACACCCTGCGAACGACCCCCCTCTCTCCGACACTCTGCGAATGTCCCCTCTCTCTCCGACACCCTGCGAACGCCACCCTCTCTGACACCCTGCGAACGTCACTCCTCTCTCTGACACCCTGCGCACGTCACCGTCTCTCTCTGACATTCTGCGAACGAAATCCTCTCTCTGACACCCTGTGAACATCCCCCCTCTCTCCGACACCCTGCAAACGTCACCCTCTCTCTCTGACATCCTGCGAACGAAAGCCTCTCTCCGACACCCTGCGAACGCCACCTCCTCTCTCCGACACTCTGCGAATGTCCCCTCTCTCTCCGACACCCTGCGAACGCCACCCTCTCTCTCTGACACCCTGCGAATGTCACTCCTCTCTCTGACACCCTGCGCACGTCACCGTCTCTCTCTGACATTCTGCGAACGAAATCCTCTCTGACACCCTGTGAACATCCCCCCTCTCTCCGACACCCTGCGAATGTCCCCCTCTCCGACACCCTGCGAACGTCCCCTCTCTCTCCGACATCCTGCGAACGTCACCGTTTCCGACACCCTGCGAATGTCCCCTTTCTCTCCCACATCCTGCGAACGCCCCCCTCTCTGACACCCTGCGAACGAAACCCTCTCTCTCAGACACCCTGCGAATGCCCGTCTCTCTCCGACACACTGCGAATGTCCCCCTTCTCTCCGACACCCTGCGAACCTCTCCCCTCTCTCCGACACCCTGCGAATGTCCCCCTCTCTCCGACACCCTGCGAATGTCCCCTCTCTCTCCGACACCCTGCGAACGTCCCCCTCTCTCCGACACCCTGCGAATGTCCCCTCTCTCTCCGACATCCTGCGAACGTCACCCTCTCTCCGACACCCTGCGAACATCCCCTCCTCTCTCCGACACACTGCGAACGTCCCCTCTCTCCGACACCCTGCGAACGAAACCCTCTTCCTGACACCCTGCGAACGTCACCGTCTCTCTCTGACATTCTGAGAACGAAACCCTCTCTCCGACACCCTGCCAGCGTCACCCTCCCTCGCCGACACCTAGTGAACGTCCCCTCTCTCTCTGATACTATGCGAACATCCCCCCTCTCTCCGACACCCTGCGAACGACCCCCCTCTCTCCGACACTCTGCGAAAGTCCTCTCTCTCTCCGACACCCTGCGAACGTCACTCCTCTCTCTGACACCCTGCGCACGTCACCGTCTCTCTCTGACATTCTGCGAACGAAATCCTCTCTCTGACACCCTGTGAACATCCCCCCTCTCTCCGACACCCTGCAAACGTCACCCTCTCTCTCTGACATCCTGCGAACGAAAGCCTCTCTCCGACACCCTGCGAATGCCACCTCCTCTCTCTAACACCCTGCGAATGTCCCCCTCTCCGACACCCTGCGAACGTCCCCTCTCTCTCCGACATCCTGCGAACGTCACCGTTTCCGACACCCTGCGAATGTCCCCTTTCTCTCCCACATCCTGCGAACGCCCCCCTCTCTGACACCCTGCGAACGAAACCTTCTCTCTCAGACACCCTGCGAATGCCCGTCTCTCTCCGACACACTGCGAATGTCCCCCTTCTCTCCGACACCCTGCGAACGTCCCCTCTCTCTCCGACACCCTGCGAACGACCCCCCTCTCTCCGACACCCTGCGAATATCACCCTCCCTCCGACACCCTGCGAACATCCCCCTCTCCGACACCCTGCGAACATCCCCTCTCTCTCCGACACCCTGCGAATATCACCCTCTCTCCGACACCCTGCAAACATCCCCCTCTCCGACACCCTGCGAACATCCCCTCTCTCTCCGACACCCTGCGAATATCACCCTCTCTCCGACACCCTGCGAACATCCCCCTCTCCGACACCCTGTGAACGTCCCGTCTCACTGACATCCTGCGACGCCTCCCTCTCTCCGACACCCTGCGAACGCCACCCTCTCTCTCTGACACCCTGCGAACGTCCACTCTCTCTCCGACACCCTGCGAACGCCACCCTCTCTCTCCGACACCCTGCGAACGTCCCTCTCTCTCTGACATCCTGTGAACGTCACCATCTCTCTCTGACATTCTGCAAACAAAATCCTCTCTCCGACACCCTGCGAACGTCACCCTCTCTGTCTGACATCCTGCGAACGCCACCTCCTCTCTCTAACACCCTGCGAACGTCACCTCTCTCTGACACACTGCGAACGAAACCCTCTTCCTGACACCCTGCGAACCTCACCGTCTCTCTCTGACATTCTGAGAACGAAACCCTCTCTCCGACACCCTGCGAACGCCACCCTCTCTCTCCGACACCCTGCGAACGTCCCCCCTCTCTCCGACACCCTGCGAACGTCCCCTCTCTCCCACACCCTGCGAACGTCACCCTCTCTCCGACACCCTGCGAACATCCCCTCCTCTCTCCGACACACTGCGAACGTCCCCTGTCTTCGACACCCTGCGAACGAAACCCTCTTCCTGACACCCTGCGAACGTCACCGTCTCTCTCTGACATTCTGAGAACGAAACCCTCTCTCCGACACCCTGCCAGCGTCACCCTCCCTCGCCGACACCTAGTGAACGTCCCTCTCTCTCTGATACCATGCGAACATCCCCCCTCTCTCCGACACCCTGCGAACGTCCCCTCTCTCTCCGACACCCTGCGAACGTCACCCCCTCACTCCGACACCCTGCGAACGAAACCCTCTCTCTGACACCCTGCGAACGTCCCCTCGCTCTCTGACACCCTGCGAACGTCCCCTCGCTCTCCGACACCCTGCGAACGTCACCCCCTCACTCCGACACCCTGCGAACGAAACCCTCTCTCTGACACCCTGCGAACATCCCCCCTCTCTCCGACACCCTGCGAACGTCCACTCTCTCTCCGACACCCTGCGAACGTCACCCCCTTACTCCGACACCCTGCGAACGAAACCCTCTCTCTGACACCCTGCGAACATCCCCCCTCTCTCCGACACCCTGCGAACGTCCCCTCTCTCTCCGACACCCTGCGAACGTCCCCTCTCTCTCCGACACCCTGCGAACGTCACCCACTCTCTGACACCCTGTGAACGTCACCCTCTCACTCCGACACCTTGCGAACGTCCCCTCTCTCCAACACACTGCAAATATCCACCCTCTCTCTCTGACATCCTGCGAACGCCCTCCTCTCTCTGACACCCTGCGAACGTCACCATCTCTCTCCGACATTCTGTGAACGAAACACTCTCTCCGACACCCTGCGAAGGCCACCCCCTCTCTCCGACACCCTGCAAATGTCCCCCCTCTCTCCGACACCCTGTGAACGAAACCCTCTCTCCGACACCCTGCGAACGTCCCCCTCTCTCCGACACCCTGCGAACGACCCCCCTCTCCCACACCCTGCGAACGTAACCGTCTCTCGCCAGCACCCTGCGAATGTCCCCTCTCTCTCCAACAGCCTGCGAACGTCCCCTCTCTCCCCGATACCCTACGAACGCACCCCCTCACTCCGACACCCTGCGAACGAAACTCTCTGACACCCTGCGAACGTCCCCTCTCTCTCCGACACCCTGCGAACGACTCCCCTCTCTCCGACACCCTGCGAATGCCACCCTCTCTCTCCGACACCCTGCGAACGTCCCCTCTCTCCGACATACTGCGAACGTCACCCTCTCTCCGACACCCTGCGAACGTCCCCTTTCTCTCCCACACCCTGTGAACGCCCCCCCTCTCCGACACCCTGCGAACGAAACCCTCTCTCTCAGACACACTGCGAATGCCCCTCTCTCTCCGACACCCTGCGAACGAAACCCTCTCTCCGACACCCTGCGAATGTCCCCTCTCCCTCCGACACCCTGCGAACGCACCCCCTCTCTCCGACACCCTGCGAACGAAACCCTCTGACACCCTGCGAACGTCCCCCCTCTCTCCGACACCCTGCGAACGTCCCCTCTCTCTCTGACACCCTGCGAACGAAACCCTCTCTCTGACACCCTGCGAACATCCCCCCTCTCTCCGACACCCTGCGAACGTCCCCTCTCTCCGACACCCTGCAAACGATCCCCCTCTCTCCGACATCCTGCGAATGTCCCCTCTCTCCGACACCCTGCGAACGATCCCCCTCTCTCCGACATCCTGCGAATGTCCCCTCTCTCCGACACCCTGCGAACGTCCCCTCTCTCTCCGACACCCTGCGAACATCACCCCCTCACTCCGACACCCTGCGAACGAAACCCTCTCTCTGACACCCTGCGAACATCCCCCCTCTCTCCGACACCCTGCGAACGTCCCCTCTCTCTCTGACACCCTGCGAACGATCCCCCTCTCTCCGACATCCTGCGAATGTCCCCTCTCTCCGACACCCTGCGAATGTCCCCTCTCTCTCCGACACCCTGCGAACGTCACCCACTCTCTGACACCCTGTGAACATCACCCTCTCACTCCGACACCCTGCGAACGTCCATTCTCTCCGACACCCTGCGAATGTCCCCCCTCACCTCGACACCGTGCAAACGTCCCCCTCTCTCCGACACCCTGCAAACATCCCCCTCTCTCCGACACCCTGAAACGACCCCCCTCTCTCTGACACCCTGCGAATGTCCCCCTCTCTCTCCGACACCCTGCGAACGTCACCGTCTCTCTCCGACATTCTGTGAACGAAACACTCTCTCCGACACCTTGCGAAGGCCACCCCCTCTCTCCGACACCCTGCGAACGAAACCCTCTCTCCGACACCCTGCGAACATCCCCTCTCTCCGACACCCTGCGAACGTCCCCCCTCTCTCCGACACCCTGCGAACGTCCCCCCTCTCTCCGACACCCTGCGAACGTCCCCTCTCTCCCACATCCTGCGAACGTCCATTCTCTACGACAGACTGCGAACGCCAGCTTCTCTCTCCGACACCCTGCGAATGTCCCCCCTCTCTCTGACACCCTGCGAACATTCCCCCTCACTCCGACAGCCTGCGAACGTCCCCTCGCTCTCCGACACCCTGCGAACGCCACCCTCTCTCTCCGACACCCTGCGAATGTCCCCCCTCTCTCTGACACCCTGTGAACGTTCCCCCTCACTCCGACAGCCTGCGAACGTCCCCCTCACTCCGACAGCCTGCGAACGTCCCCCTCACTCCGACACCCTGCGAATGCTACCCTCTCTCCAACACCCTGCGAATGCCACCCTCTCTCCGACACCCTGCGAACGAAACCCTCTGACACCCTGCGAACGTCCCCTCTCTCTTCGACACCCTGCGAACGACCCCCCTTTCTCCGACACACTGCGAATGTCCCCTCTCTCTCCGACACCCTGCGAACGCCACCCTCTCTCTCTGACACCCTGCGAACGTGACTCCTCTCTCTGACACCCTGCGCACGTCACCGTCTCTCTCTGATATTCTGCGAACGAAATCCTCTCTCCGACACCCTGTGAACATCCCCCCTCTCTCCGACACCCTGCGAATGTCCCCCTCTCCGACACCCTGCGAACGTCTCCTCTCTCTCCGACATCCTGCGAACGTCACCGTCTCCGACACCCTGCGAATGTCCCCTTTCTCTCCCACACCCTGCGAACGCCCCCCTCTGACACCCTGCGAACGAAACCCTCTCTCTCAGACACCCTGCGAATGCCCGTCTCTCTCCAACACCCTGCGAACGTCCCTCCTCTCTCCGACACCCTGCGAACGTAACCCTCTCTCCGACACCCTGCGAACGAAACCCTCTCTCCAACACCCTGCGAACGAAACCCTCTCTCCGACACACTGCGAATGTCCCCTTTCTCTCCGACACCCTGCGAACGTCACCCTCCCTCCCACACCCTGCGAACCAAACCCTCTCTCCGACACACTGCGAATGTCCCCCTTCTCTCCGACACCCTGCGAACCTCTCCCCTCTCTCTCCGACACCCTGCGAACGAAACCCTCTCTCCGAAACCCTGCGAACGCCACCCCCTCTCTCCGACACCCTGCGAACGTCCCCTCGCTCTCCGACACCCTGCGAATGCCACCCTCTCTCCGACACCCTGCGAACGAAACCCTCTCTCCGACACCCTGCGAATGTCAACCCCCTCTCCGACACCCTGTGAACGTCCCCCTCTCTCCGACACCCTGCGAATGTCCCCTCTCTCCAACACCCTGCGAATGTCCACCCCCTCTCCGACACCCTGCGAATGTCCACCCCCTCTCCGACACCCTGCGAACGTCCCCTCTCTCTCCGACACCCTGCGAACGTCACCCCCTCACTCCGACACCCTGCGAACGAAACCCTCTCTCTGACACCCTGCGAACGTCCCCCCTCTCTCCGACACCCTGCGAATGTCCCCTCTCTCCGACACCCTGCGAATGTCCCCTCTCTCCGACACCCTGTGAACGTCACCCTCTCACTCCGACACCCTGCGAATGTCCCCTCTCTCCGACACACTGCAAATATCTGCCCTCTCTCTCTGACATCCTGCGAACGCCCTCCTCTCTCTGACACCCTGCGAACGTCCCCTCTTCTCTCCGACACCCTGCGAACCTCTCCCCTCTCTCCGACACCCTGCGAATGTCCCCCTCTCTCCGACACCCTGCGAATGTCCCCTCTCTCTCCGACATCCTGCGAACGTCACCCTCTCTCCGACACCCTGCGAACATCCCCTCCTCTCTCCGACACACTGCGAACGTCCCCTCTCTCCGACACCCTGCGAACGAAACCCTCTTCCTGACACCCTGCGAACGTCACCGTCTCTCTCTGACATTCTGAGAACGAAATCCTCTCTCCGACACCCTGCGAACGCCACCCGCTCTCTCCGACACCCTGTGAACGTCCCCTCTCTCTCCGACACCCTGCGAACGTCCCCTCTCACCGACACCCTGCGAACGAAACCCTCTCTCCAACACCCTGCGAATGAAACCCTCTCTCCGACACACTGCGAATGTCCCCCTTCTCTCCGACACCCTGCGAACCTCTCCCCTCTCTCTCCGACACCCTGCGAACGTCCCCCTCTCTCCGACACCCTGCGAATGTCCCCTCTCTCTCCGACATCCTGCGAACGTCACCCTCTCTCCGACACCCTGCGAACATCCCCTCCTCTCTCCGACACACTGCGAACGTCCCCTCTCTCCGACACCCTGCGAACGAAACCCTCTTCCTGACACCCTGCGAACGTCACCGTCTCTCTCTGACATTCTGAGAACGAAACCCTCTCTCCGACACCCTGCCAGCGTCACCCTCCCTCGCCGACACCTAGTGAACGTCCCCTCTCTCTCTGATACCATGCGAACATCCCCCCTCTCTCCGACACCCTGCGAACGTCCCCCCTCTCTCCGACACCCTGCGAACGTCCCCTCTCTCCCACACCCTGCGAACGTCCATTCTCTCCGACACCCTGCGAACGTCCATTCTCTCCGACACCCTGCGAATGTCCCCCCTCTCCCCGACACCGTGCAAACATCCCCCTCTCTCCGACACCCTGCAAACATCCCTCTCTCTCCGACACCCTGAAACGACCCCCCTCTCTCCGACACCCTGCGAACGTCACCGTCTCTCTCCGACATTCTGTGAACGAAACACTCTCTCCGACACCCTGCGAAGGCCACCCCCTCTCTCCGACACCCTGCGAATGTCCCCCCTCTCTCCAACACCCTGCGAACGAAACCCTCTCTCCGACACCCTGCGAACATCCCCTCTCTCCGACACCCTGCGAACGTCCATTCTCTCCGACACCCTGCGAACGTCCATTCTCTCCGACACCCTGCGAATGTCCCCCCTCTCCCCGACACCGTGCAAACATCCCCCTCTCTCCGACACCCTGCAAACATCCCCCTCTCCCACACCCTGCGAACGTCCATTCTCTCCAACACACTGCGAACGCCAGCTTCTCTGCGACACCCTGCGAACGTCCCCTCTCTCTCCGACACACTGCAAATATCCACCCTCTCTCTCTGACACCCTGCGAACGCCCTCCTCTCTCTGACACCCTGCGAACGTCCCCTCTCTCTCCGACACCCTGCGAACGCCACCCTCTCTCTCCGACACCCTGCGAATGTCCCCCCTCTCTCTGACACCCTGCGAACGTTCCCCCTCACTCCGACAGCCTGCGAACGTCCCCCTCACTCCGACAGCCTGCGAACGTCCCCTCGCTCTCCGACACCCTGCGAATGCCACCCTCTCTCCGACACCCTGCGAATGCCACCATCTCTCCAACACCCCGCGAACGAAACCCTCTCACACCCTGCGAACGTCCCCTCTCTCTCCGACACCCTGCGAACGACCCCCCTCTCTCCGACACTCTGCGAATGTCCCCTCTCTCTCCGACACCCTGCGAACGCCACCCTCTCTGACACCCTGCGAACGTCACTCCTCTCTCTGACACCCTGCGCACGTCACCGTCTCTCTCTGACATTCTGCGAACGAAATCCTCTCTCTGACACCCTGTGAACATCCCCCCTCTCTCCGACACCCTGCAAACGTCACCCTCTCTCTCTGACATCCTGCGAACGAAAGCCTCTCTCCGACACCCTGCGAACGCCACCTCCTCTCTCCGACACTCTGCGAATGTCCCCTCTCTCTCCGACACCCTGCGAACGCCACCCTCTCTCTCTGACACCCTGCGAATGTCACTCCTCTCTCTGACACCCTGCGCACGTCACCGTCTCTCTCTGACATTCTGCGAACGAAATCCTCTCTGACACCCTGTGAACATCCCCCCTCTCTCCGACACCCTGCGAATGTCCCCCTCTCCGACACCCTGCGAACGTCCCCTCTCTCTCCGACATCCTGCGAACGTCACCGTTTCCGACACCCTGCGAATGTCCCCTTTCTCTCCCACATCCTGCGAACGCCCCCCTCTCTGACACCCTGCGAACGAAACCCTCTCTCTCAGACACCCTGCGAATGCCCGTCTCTCTCCGACACACTGCGAATGTCCCCCTTCTCTCCGACACCCTGCGAACGTCCCCTCTTCTCTCCGACACCCTGCGAACCTCTCCCCTCTCTCCGACACCCTGCGAATGTCCCCCTCTCTCCGACACCCTGCGAATGTCCCCTCTCTCTCCGACACCCTGCGAACGTCCCCCTCTCTCCGACACCCTGCGAATGTCCCCTCTC
Organism: Mobula birostris; assembly: GCF_030028105.1. Classification (NCBI taxonomy): domain Eukaryota; kingdom Metazoa; phylum Chordata; class Chondrichthyes; order Myliobatiformes; family Myliobatidae; genus Mobula; species Mobula birostris. The sequence goes on along the minus strand of NW_027277308.1, from coordinate 106,673 downwards.
TCTCCGACATCCTGCGAACGTCACCCTCTCTCCGACACCCTGCGAACATCCCCTCCTCTCTCCGACACACTGCGAACGTCCCCTCTCTCCGACACCCTGCGAACGAAACCCTCTTCCTGACACCCTGCGAACGTCACCGTCTCTCTCTGACATTCTGAGAACGAAACCCTCTCTCCGACACCCTGCCAGCGTCACCCTCCCTCGCCGACACCTAGTGAACGTCCCCTCTCTCTCTGATACTATGCGAACATCCCCCCTCTCTCCGACACCCTGCGAACGACCCCCCTCTCTCCGACACTCTGCGAAAGTCCTCTCTCTCTCCGACACCCTGCGAACGTCACTCCTCTCTCTGACACCCTGCGCACGTCACCGTCTCTCTCTGACATTCTGCGAACGAAATCCTCTCTCTGACACCCTGTGAACATCCCCCCTCTCTCCGACACCCTGCAAACGTCACCCTCTCTCTCTGACATCCTGCGAACGAAAGCCTCTCTCCGACACCCTGCGAATGCCACCTCCTCTCTCTAACACCCTGCGAATGTCCCCCTCTCCGACACCCTGCGAACGTCCCCTCTCTCTCCGACATCCTGCGAACGTCACCGTTTCCGACACCCTGCGAATGTCCCCTTTCTCTCCCACATCCTGCGAACGCCCCCCTCTCTGACACCCTGCGAACGAAACCTTCTCTCTCAGACACCCTGCGAATGCCCGTCTCTCTCCGACACACTGCGAATGTCCCCCTTCTCTCCGACACCCTGCGAACGTCCCCTCTCTCTCCGACACCCTGCGAACGACCCCCCTCTCTCCGACACCCTGCGAATATCACCCTCCCTCCGACACCCTGCGAACATCCCCCTCTCCGACACCCTGCGAACATCCCCTCTCTCTCCGACACCCTGCGAATATCACCCTCTCTCCGACACCCTGCAAACATCCCCCTCTCCGACACCCTGCGAACATCCCCTCTCTCTCCGACACCCTGCGAATATCACCCTCTCTCCGACACCCTGCGAACATCCCCCTCTCCGACACCCTGTGAACGTCCCGTCTCACTGACATCCTGCGACGCCTCCCTCTCTCCGACACCCTGCGAACGCCACCCTCTCTCTCTGACACCCTGCGAACGTCCACTCTCTCTCCGACACCCTGCGAACGCCACCCTCTCTCTCCGACACCCTGCGAACGTCCCTCTCTCTCTGACATCCTGTGAACGTCACCATCTCTCTCTGACATTCTGCAAACAAAATCCTCTCTCCGACACCCTGCGAACGTCACCCTCTCTGTCTGACATCCTGCGAACGCCACCTCCTCTCTCTAACACCCTGCGAACGTCACCTCTCTCTGACACACTGCGAACGAAACCCTCTTCCTGACACCCTGCGAACCTCACCGTCTCTCTCTGACATTCTGAGAACGAAACCCTCTCTCCGACACCCTGCGAACGCCACCCTCTCTCTCCGACACCCTGCGAACGTCCCCCCTCTCTCCGACACCCTGCGAACGTCCCCTCTCTCCCACACCCTGCGAACGTCACCCTCTCTCCGACACCCTGCGAACATCCCCTCCTCTCTCCGACACACTGCGAACGTCCCCTGTCTTCGACACCCTGCGAACGAAACCCTCTTCCTGACACCCTGCGAACGTCACCGTCTCTCTCTGACATTCTGAGAACGAAACCCTCTCTCCGACACCCTGCCAGCGTCACCCTCCCTCGCCGACACCTAGTGAACGTCCCTCTCTCTCTGATACCATGCGAACATACCCCCTCTCTCCGACACCCTGCGAACGTCCATTCTCTCCGACACCCTGCGAATGTCCCCCCTCTCCCCGACACCGTGCAAACATCCCCCTCTCTCCGACACCCTGCAAACATCCCTCTCTCTCCGACACCCTGAAACGACCCCCCTCTCTCTGACACCCTGCGAATGTCCCCCTCTCTCTCCGACACCCTGCGAACGTCACCGTCTCTCTCCGACATTCTGTGAACGAAACACTCTCTCCGACACCCTGCGAAGGCCACCCCCTCTCTCCGACACCCTGCGAATGTCCCCCCTCTCTCCGACACCCTGCGAATGTCCCCTCTCTCCGACACCCTGCGAATGTCCCCTCTCTCCGACACCCTGTGAACGTCACCCTCTCACTCCGACACCCTGCGAACGTCCCCTCTCTCCGACACACTGCAAATATCTACCCTCTCTCTCTGACATCCTGCGAACGCCCTCCTCTCTCTGACACCCTGCGAACGTCCCCTCTTCTCTCCGACACCCTGCGAACCTCTCCCCTCTCTCCGACACCCTGCGAATGTCCCCCTCTCTCCGACACCCTGCGAATGTCCCCTCTCTCTCCGACATCCTGCGAACGTCACCCTCTCTCCGACACCCTGCGAACATCCCCTCCTCTCTCCGACACACTGCGAACGTCCCCTCTCTCCGACACCCTGCGAACGAAACCCTCTTCCTGACACCCTGCGAACGTCACCGTCTCTCTCTGACATTCTGAGAACGAAATCCTCTCTCCGACACCCTGCGAACGCCACCCGCTCTCTCCGACACCCTGTGAACGTCCCCTCTCTCTCCGACACCCTGCGAACGTCCCCTCTCACCGACACCCTGCGAACGAAACCCTCTCTCCAACACCCTGCGAATGAAACCCTCTCTCCGACACACTGCGAATGTCCCCTTTCTCTCCGACACCCTGCGAACGTCACCCTCTCTCCGACACCCTGCGAACGAAACCCTCTCTCCGACACACTGCGAATGTCCCCCTTCTCTCCGACACCCTGCGAACGTCCCCTCTTCTCTCCGACACCCTGCGAACCTCTCCCCTCTCTCTCCGACACCCTGCGAACGTCCCCCTCTCTCCGACACCCTGCGAATGTCCCCTCTCTCTCCGACATCCTGCGAACGTCACCCTCTCTCCGACACCCTGCGAACATCCCCTCCTCTCTCCGACACACTGCGAACGTCCCCTCTCTCCGACACCCTGCGAACGAAACCCTCTTCCTGACACCCTGCGAACGTCACCGTCTCTCTCTGACATTCTGAGAACGAAACCCTCTCTCCGACACCCTGCCAGCGTCACCCTCCCTCGCCGACACCTAGTGAACGTCCCCTCTCTCTCTGATACCATGCGAACATCCCCCATCTCTCCGACACCCTGCGAACGTCCCCCCTCTCTCCGACACCCTGCGAACGTCCCCTCTCTCCCACACCCTGCGAACGTCCATTCTCTCCGACACCCTGCGAACGTCCATTCTCTCCGACACCCTGCGAATGTCCCCCCTCTCCCCGACACCGTGCAAACATCCCCCTCTCTCCGACACCCTGCAAACATCCCTCTCTCTCCGACACCCTGAAACGACCCCCCTCTCTCCGACACCCTGCGAACGTCACCGTCTCTCTCCGACATTCTGTGAACGAAACACTCTCTCCGACACCCTGCGAAGGCCACCCCCTCTCTCCGACACCCTGCGAATGTCCCCCCTCTCTCCAACACCCTGCGAACGAAACCCTCTCTCCGACACCCTGCGAACATCCCCTCTCTCCGACACCCTGCGAACGTCCATTCTCTCCGACACCCTGCGAACGTCCATTCTCTCCGACACCCTGCGAATGTCCCCCCTCTCCCCGACACCGTGCAAACATCCCCCTCTCTCCGACACCCTGCAAACATCCCCCTCTCCCACACCCTGCGAACGTCCATTCTCTCCAACACACTGCGAACGCCCTCCTCTCTCTGACACCCTGCGAACGTCCCCTCTCTCTCCGACACCCTGCGAACGCCACCCTCTCTCTCCGACACCCTGCGAATGTCCCCCCTCTCTCTGACACCCTGCGAACGTTCCCCCTCACTCCGACAGCCTGCGAACGTCCCCCTCACTCCGACAGCCTGCGAACGTCCCCTCGCTCTCCGACACCCTGCGAATGCCACCCTCTCTCCGACACCCTGCGAATGCCACCATCTCTCCAACACCCCGCGAACGAAACCCTCTCACACCCTGCGAACGTCCCCTCTCTCTCCGACACCCTGCGAACGACCCCCCTCTCTCCGACACTCTGCGAATGTCCCCTCTCTCTCCGACACCCTGCGAACGCCACCCTCTCTGACACCCTGCGAACGTCACTCCTCTCTCTGACACCCTGCGCACGTCACCGTCTCTCTCTGACATTCTGCGAACGAAATCCTCTCTCTGACACCCTGTGAACATCCCCCCTCTCTCCGACACCCTGCAAACGTCACCCTCTCTCTCTGACATCCTGCGAACGAAAGCCTCTCTCCGACACCCTGCGAACGCCACCTCCTCTCTCCGACACTCTGCGAATGTCCCCTCTCTCTCCGACACCCTGCGAACGCCACCCTCTCTCTCTGACACCCTGCGAATGTCACTCCTCTCTCTGACACCCTGCGCACGTCACCGTCTCTCTCTGACATTCTGCGAACGAAATCCTCTCTGACACCCTGTGAACATCCCCCCTCTCTCCGACACCCTGCGAATGTCCCCCTCTCCGACACCCTGCGAACGTCCCCTCTCTCTCCGACATCCTGCGAACGTCACCGTTTCCGACACCCTGCGAATGTCCCCTTTCTCTCCCACATCCTGCGAACGCCCCCCTCTCTGACACCCTGCGAACGAAACCCTCTCTCTCAGACACCCTGCGAATGCCCGTCTCTCTCCGACACACTGCGAATGTCCCCCTTCTCTCCGACACCCTGCGAACGTCCCCTCTTCTCTCCGACACCCTGCGAACCTCTCCCCTCTCTCCGACACCCTGCGAATGTCCCCCTCTCTCCGACACCCTGCGAATGTCCCCTCTCTCTCCGACACCCTGCGAACGTCCCCCTCTCTCCGACACCCTGCGAATGTCCCCTCTCTCTCCGACATCCTGCGAACGTCACCCTCTCTCCGACACCCTGCGAACATCCCCTCCTCTCTCCGACACACTGCGAACGTCCCCTCTCTCCGACACCCTGCGAACGAAACCCTCTTCCTGACACCCTGCGAACGTCACCGTCTCTCTCTGACATTCTGAGAACGAAACCCTCTCTCCGACACCCTGCCAGCGTCACCCTCCCTCGCCGACACCTAGTGAACGTCCCCTCTCTCTCTGATACTATGCGAACATCCCCCCTCTCTCCGACACCCTGCGAACGACCCCCCTCTCTCCGACACTCTGCGAAAGTCCTCTCTCTCTCCGACACCCTGCGAACGTCACTCCTCTCTCTGACACCCTGCGCACGTCACCGTCTCTCTCTGACATTCTGCGAACGAAATCCTCTCTCTGACACCCTGTGAACATCCCCCCTCTCTCCGACACCCTGCAAACGTCACCCTCTCTCTCTGACATCCTGCGAACGAAAGCCTCTCTCCGACACCCTGCGAATGCCACCTCCTCTCTCTAACACCCTGCGAATGTCCCCCTCTCCGACACCCTGCGAACGTCCCCTCTCTCTCCGACATCCTGCGAACGTCACCGTTTCCGACACCCTGCGAATGTCCCCTTTCTCTCCCACATCCTGCGAACGCCCCCCTCTCTGACACCCTGCGAACGAAACCTTCTCTCTCAGACACCCTGCGAATGCCCGTCTCTCTCCGACACACTGCGAATGTCCCCCTTCTCTCCGACACCCTGCGAACGTCCCCTCTACACTCCGACACCCTGCGAACCTCTCCCCTCTCTCCGACACCCTGCGAATGTCCCCCTCTCTCCGATACCCTGCGAATGTCCCCTCTCTCTCCGACACCCTGCGAACGTCCCCCTCTCTCCGACACCCTGCGAATGTCCCCTCTCTCTCCGACATCCTGCGAACGTCACCCTCTCTCCGACACCCTGCGAACATCCCCTCCTCTCTCCGACACACTGCGAACGTCCCCTCTCTTCGACACCCTGCGAACGAAACCCTCTTCCTGACACCCTGCGAACGTCACCGTCTCTCTCTGACATTCTGAGAACGAAACCCTCTCTCCGACACCCTGCCAGCGTCACCCTCCCTCGCCGACACCTAGTGAACGTCCCCTCTCTCTCTGATACCATGCGCACATCCCCCCTCTCTCCGACACCCTGCGAACGTCCCCCCTCTCTCCGACACCCTGCGAACGTCCCCTCTCTCCCACACCCTGCGAACGTCCATTCTCTCCGACACCCTGCGAACGTCCATTCTCTCCGACACCCTGCGAATGTCCCCCCTCTCCCCGACACCGTGCAAACATCCCCCTCTCTCCGACACCCTGCAAACATCCCTCTCTCTCCGACACCCTGAAACGACCCCCCTCTCTCTGACACCCTGCGAATGTCCCCCTCTCTCTACGACACCCTGCGAACGTCACCGTCTCTCTCCGACATTCTGTGAACGAAACACTCTCTCCGACACCCTGCGAAGGCCACCCCCTCTCTCCGACACACTGCGAATGTCCCCCCTCTCTCCGACACCCTGCGAATGTCCCCCCTCTCTCCAACACCCTGCGAACGAAACCCTCTCTCCGACACCCTGCGAACGTCCCCCCTCTCTCCGACACCCTGCGAACGTCCATTCTCTCCGACACACTGCGAACGCCACCTTCTCTCCGACACACTGCGAACGCCACCTTCTCTCCGACACCCTGCAAATATCCACCCTCTCTCTCTGACACCCTGCGAACGCCCTCCTCTCTCTGACACCCTGCGAATGTCCCCTCTCTCTCCGACACCCAGCGAACGTCACCCTCTCTCTCTTACATCCTGCGAACGAAACCATCTCTCCGACACCCTGCGAACGCCATCCCCTCTCTCCGACACCCTGGGAACTTCTCCCCTCTCTCTGACACCCTGCGAACGTCACCCCCTCACTCCGACACCCTGCGAACGAAACCCTCTCTCCGACACGCTGCGAACGTCCCCTCTCTCTCCCCGACACCCTGCGAACGTCACCCACTCTCTGACACCCTGTGAACGTCACCCTCTCACTCCGACACCCTGCGAACGTCCCCTCTCTCCGACACACTGCAAATATCCACCCTCTCTCTGACATCCTGCGAACGCCCTCCTCTCTCTGACACCCTGCGAACGTCCCCTCTCTCTCCGACACCCTGCGAACGACCCCCCTCTCTCCGACACCCTGCGAATATCACCCTCTCTCCGACACCCTGCGAACATCCCCCTCTCCGACACCCTGCGAACATCCCCTCTCTCTCCGACACCCTGCGAATATCACCCTCTCTCCGACACCCTGCAAACATCCCCCTCTCCGACACCCTGCGAACATCCCCTCTCTCTCCGACACCCTGCGAATATCACCCTCTCTCCGACACCCTGCGAACATCCCCCTCTCCGACACCCTGTGAACGTCCCGTCTCACTGACATCCTGCGACGCCTCCCTCTCTCCGACACCCTGCGAACGCCACCCTCTCTCTCTGACACCCTGCGAACGTCCACTCTCTCTCCGACACCCTGCGAACGCCACCCTCTCTCTCCGACACCCTGCGAACGTCCCTCTCTCTCTGACATCCTGTGAACGTCACCATCTCTCTCTGACATTCTGCAAACAAAATCCTCTCTCCGACACCCTGCGAACGTCACCCTCTCTGTCTGACATCCTGCGAACGCCACCTCCTCTCTCTAACACCCTGCGAACGTCACCTCTCTCTGACACACTGCGAACGAAACCCTCTTCCTGACACCCTGCGAACCTCACCGTCTCTCTCTGACATTCTGAGAACGAAACCCTCTCTCCGACACCCTGCGAACACCACCCTCTCTCTCCGACACCCTGCGAACGTCCCCCCTCTCTCCGACACCCTGCGAACGTCCCCTCTCTCCCACACCCTGCGAACGTCACCCTCTCTCCGACACCCTGCGAACATCCCCTCCTCTCTCCGACACACTGCGAACGTCCCCTGTCTTCGACACCCTGCGAACGAAACCCTCTTCCTGACACCCTGCGAACGTCACCGTCTCTCTCTGACATTCTGAGAACGAAACCCTCTCTCCGACACCCTGCCAGCGTCACCCTCCCTCGCCGACACCTAGTGAACGTCCCTCTCTCTCTGATACCATGCGAACATACCCCCTCTCTCCGACACCCTGCGAACATCCATTCTCTCCGACACCCTGCGAATGTCCCCCCTCTCCCCGACACCGTGCAAACATCCCCCTCTCTCCGACACCCTGCAAACATCCCTCTCTCTCCGACACCCTGAAACGACCCCCCTCTCTCTGACACCCTGCGAATGTCCCCCTCTCTCTCCGACACCCTGCGAACGTCACCGTCTCTCTCCGACATTCTGTGAACGAAACACTCTCTCCGACACCCTGCGAAGGCCACCCCCTCTCTCCGACACCCTGCGAATGTCCCCCCTCTCTCCGACACCCTGCGAACGAAACCCTCTCTCCGACACCCTGCGAACGTCCCCTCTCTCTCCGACGCCCTGCGAACGTCCCCCCTCTCTCCGACACCCTGCGAACGTCCCCCCTCTCTCCGACACACTGCAAATATCCACCCTCTCTCTCTGACACCCTGCGAACGCCCTCCTCTCTCTGACACCCTGCGAACGTCCCCTCTCTCTCCGACACCCAGCGAACGTCACCCTCTCTCTCTTACATCCTGCGAACGAAACCATCTCTCCGACACCCTGCGAACGCCATCCCCTCTCTCCGACACCCTGCGAACGTTCCCCTCTCTCCGACACCCTGGGAACTTCTCCCCTCTCTCTGACACCCTGTGAACGTCACCCCCTCACTCCGACACCCTGCGAACGAAACCCTCTCTCCGACACCCTGCGAACGTCCCCCCCTCACTCCGACACCCTGCGAACGAAACCCTATCTCCGACACCCTGCGAACGTCACCCACTCTCTGACACCCTGTGAACGTCACCCTCTCACTCCGACACCCTGCGAACGTCCCCTCTCTCCGACACACTGCAAATATCCACCCTCTCTCTCTGACATCCTGCGAACGCCCTCCTCTCTCTGACACCCTGCGAACGTCCCCTCTCTCTCCGACACCCTGCGAACGACCCCTCTCTCTCCGACACCCTGCGAACGACCCCCCTCTCTCCGACACCCTGCGAACGACCCCCCTCTCTCCGACACCCTGCGAATATCACCCTCTCTCCGACACCCTGCAAACATCCCCCTCTCCGACACCCTGCGAACATCCCCTCTCTCTCCGACACCCTGCGAATATCACCCTCTCTCCGACACCCTGCAAACATCCCCCTCTCCGACACCCTGTGAACGTCCCGTCTCACTGACATCCTGCGACGCCTCCCTCTCTCCGACACCCTGCGAACGCCACCCTCTCTCTCTGACACCCTGCGAACGCCACCCTCTCTCTCCGACACCCTGCGAACGTCCCTCTCTCTCTGACATCCTGTGAACGTCACCGTCTCTCTCTGACATTCTGCAAACAAAATCCTCTCTCCGACACCCTGCGAACGTCACCCTCTCTGTCTGACATCCTGCGAACGAAAGCCTCTCTCCGACACCCTGCGAACGTCACCTCTCTCTGACACCCCGCGAACGAAACCCTCTTCCTGACACCCTGCGAACCTCACCGTCTCTCTCTGACATTCTGAGAACGAAACCCTCTCTCCGACACCCTGCGAACGCCACCCTCTCTCTCCGACACCCTGCGAATGTCCCCTCTCTCTGACACCCTGCGAACGTTCCCCCTTACTCCGACAGCCTGCGAACGTCCCCCTCACTGCAACAGCCTGCGAACGTCCCCTCGCTCTCCGACACCCTGTGAATATCACCCCCTCTCCGACACCCTACGAACGTCCCGTCTCTCTGACATCCTGCGACGCCTCCCTCTCTCCGACACCCTGCGAACGCCACCCTCTCTCTCTGACACCCTGCGAACGTCCACTCTCTCTCCGACACCCTGCGAACGAAACCCTCTGACACCCTGCGAACGTCCCCTCTCTCTTCGACACCCTGCGAACGACCCCCCTCTCTCCGACACCCTGCGAATGTCCCCTCTCTCTCCGACACCCTGCGAACGCCACACTCTCTCTCTGACACCCTGCGAACGTCACTCCTCTCTCTGACACCCTGCGAACATCCCCTCCTCTCTCCGACACACTGCGAATGTCCCCTCTCTCCGACACCCTGCGAACGAAACCCTCTTCCTGACACCCTGCGAACGTCACCGTCTCTCTCTGACATTCTGAGAACGAAACCCTCTCTCCGAAACCCTGCGAACGCCACCCCCTCTCTCCGACACCCTGCGAATGTCCCCTCTCTCTCCGACACCCTGCGAACGCCACACTCTCTCTCTGACACCCTGCGAACGTCACTCCTCTCTCTGACACCCCGCGCACGTCACTGTCTCTCTCCAACATTCTGCGAACGAAATCATCTCTCCGACACCCTGTGAACATCCCCCCTCTCTCCGACACCCTGCGAACGCCACCTCCTCTCTCTAACACCCTGCGAATGTCCCCCTCTCCGACACCCTGCCAACGTCCTCTCTCTCTCCGACATCCTGCGAACGTCACCGTCTCCGACACCCTGCGAATGTCCCCTTTCTCTCCCACATCCTGCAAACGCCCCCCTCTCTGACACCCTGCGAACGAAACCCTCTCTCTCAGACACCCTGCGAATGCCCGTCTCTCTCCGACACCCTGCGAACGTAACCCTCTCTCCGACAACCTGCGAACGTAACCCTCTCTCCGACACCCTGCGAACGAAACCCTCTCTCCGACACACTGCGAATGTCCCCCTTATCTCCGACACCCTGCGAACGTCACCCTCTCTCTGACACCCTGCGAACGAAACCCTCTCTCCGACACACTGCGAATGTCCCTCTTCTCTCCGACACCCTGCGAACCTCTCCCCTCTCTCCGACACCCTGCGAATGTCCCCCTCTCTCCGACACCCTGCGAATGTCCCCTCTCTCTCCGACACCCTGCGAACGTCCCCCTCTCTCAGACACCCTGCGAACATCCCCTCCTCTCTCCGACACACTGCGAATGTCCCCTCTCTCCGACACCCTGCGAACGTCACCGTCTCTCTCTGACATTCTGAGAACGAAACCCTCTCTCCGAAACCCTGCGAACGCCACCCCCTCTCTCCGACACCCTGCGAATGTCCCCCCTCTCTCTCCGACACCCTGCGAATGCCACCCTCTCTCCGACACCCTGCGAATGTCCCCTCTCTCCGACACCCTGCGAATGTCCACCCCCTCTCCGACACCCTGCGAATGTCCACCCCCTCTCCGACACCCTGCGAACGTTCCCCTCTCTCCGACACCCTGCGAATGTCCCCTCTCTCTCCGACATCCTGCGAACCTCTCCCCTCTCTCCGACACCCTGCGAATGTCCCCCTATCTCCGACACCCTGCGAATGTCCCCTCTCTCTCCGACACCCTGCGAACGAAACCCTCTCTCCGACACACTGCGAATGTCCCTCTTCTCTCCGACACCCTGCGAACCTCTCCCCTCTCTCCGACACCCTGCGAATGTCCCCCTCTCTCCGACACCCTGCGAATGTCCCCTCTCTCTCCGACACCCTGCAAACGTCCCCCTCTCTCCGACACCCTGCGAATGTCCCCTCTCTCTCCGACATCCTGCGAACGTCACCCTCTCTCCGACACCCTGCGAACATCCCCTCCTCTCTCCGACACACTGCGAATGTCCCCTCTCTCCGACACTCTGCGAACGAAACCCTCTTCCTGACACCCTGCGAACGTCACCGTCTCTCTCTGACATTCTGAGAACGAAACCCTCTCTCCGAAACCCTGCGAACGCCACCCCCTCTCTCCGACACCCTGCGAATGTCCCCCCTCTCTCTCCGACACCCTGCGAACGTCCCCCCTCTCTCCGACACCCTGCGAACGTCCATTCTCTCCGACACACTGCGAACGCCACCTTCTCTCCGACACCCTGCGAACGTCCCCTCTCTCTCCGACACACTGCAAATATCCACCCTCTCTCTCTGACACCCTGCGAACGCCCTCCTCTCTCTGACACCCTGCGAATGTCCCCTCTCTCCGACACCCTGCGAATGTCCCCTCTCTCTCCGACATCCTGCGAACGTCACCCTCTCTCCGACACCCTGCGAACATCCCCTCCTCTCTCCGACACACTGCGAACGTCCCCTCTTTCTCCGACACCCTGTGAACGTCCTCTTCTCTCCGACACCCTGCGAACGACCCCCCTCTCTCTGACACCCTGCGAACGTCCCACTCTCTCCGACACCCTGCGAACTTCCCCTCTCTCTCCGACATCCTGCAAACGTCACCCTCTCTCCGACACCCTGCGAACATCCCCTTTCTCTCCCACACCCTGCGAATGTCCCCCCTCACTCCGACAGCCTGCGAACGTCCCCTCGCTCTCCGACACCCTGCGAATGCCACCCTCTCTCCGACACCCTGCGAACGAAACCCTCTCTCTGACACCCTGCGAATGTCCCCTCTCTCCGACACCCTGTGAATGTCCACCCCCTCTCCGACACCCTGCGAATGTCCACCCCCTCTCCGACACCCTGCGAACGTCCCCCTCTCTCCGACACCCTGCGAATGTCCCCTCTCTCTCCGACATCCTGCGAACGTCACCCTCTCTCCGACACCCTGCGAACATCCCCTCCTCTCTCCGACACACTGCGAACGTCCCCTCTTTCTCCGACACCCTGTGAACGTCCTCTTCTCTCCGACACCCTGCGAACGACCCCCCTCTCTCTGACACCCTGCGAACGTCCCACTCTCTCCGACACCCTGCGAACTTCCCCTCTCTCTCCGACATCCTGCAAACGTCACCCTCTCTCCGACACCCTGCGAACATCCCCTTTCTCTCCCACACCCTGCGAATGTCCCCCCTCTCTCCGACACCCTGCGAATGTCCCCCCTCTCTCCGACACCCTGTGAACGTCCCCCCTCTCTCCGATACCCTGCGAATGTCCCCCCTCTCTCCGACACCCTGTGAACGTCCCACTCTCTCCGACACCCTGCGAACTTCCCCTCTCTCTCCGACATCCTGCGAATGTCCACCCCCTCTCCGACACCCTGCGAACGTCCCCCTCTCTCCGACACCCTGCGAATGTCCCCTCTCTCTCCGACATCCTGCGAACGTCACCCTCTCTCCGACACCCTGCGAACATCCCCTCCTCTCTCCGACACACTGCGAACGTCCCCTCTTTCTCCGACACCCTGTGAACGTCCTCTTCTCTCCGACACCCTGCGAACGACCCCCCTCTCTCTGACACCCTGCGAACGTCCCACTCTCTCCGACACCCTGCGAACTTCCCCTCTCTCTCCGACATCCTGCGAACGTCACCCTCTCTCCGACACCCTGCGAACATCCCCTTTCTCTCCCACACCCTGCGAATGTCCCCCCTCTCTCCGACACCCTGCGAATGTCCCCCCTCTCTCCGACACCCTGTGAACGTCCCCCCTCTCTCCGATACCCTGCGAATGTCCCCCCTCTCTCCGACACCCTGTGAACGTCCCCCCTCTCTCCGACACCCTGCGAATGTCCCCTCTCTCTCCGACACCCTGCGAACGTCACCCTCTCTCTGACACCCTGTGAACTTCCCCTCTCTCTCCGACACCTTGCGAACGTCACCCTCTCTCCGATACCCTGCGAACTTCCCCTCTCTCTTCGACACCCTGCAAACGTCACCCTCTCTCTCTGACATCCTGCGAACGAAACCCTCTCTCCGACACCCTGCAAACGCCTCCCCCTCTCTCCGACACCCTAGGAACGTCCCCCCTCTCTCCGACATCCTGCGAACGAAACCCTCTCTCCGATACCCTGCGAATGTCCCCTCTCTCTCCGACACCCTGCGAACGCCATCCTCTCTCTCCGACACCCTGCGAACATCCCCTCCTCTCTCTGACACCCTGCGAATGTCCCCTCTCTCCGACACCCTGCGAATGTCCCCTCTCTCTCCGACATCCTGCGAACGTCACCCTCTCTCCGACACCCTGCGAACATCCCCTCCTCTCTCCGATACACTGCGAACGTCCCCTCTTTCTCCGACACCCTGTGAACGTCCTCTTCTCTCCGACACCCTGCGAACGACCCCCCTCTCTCTGACACCCTGCGAACGTCCCACTCTCTCCGACACCCTGGGAACTTCTCCCCTCTCTCTGACACCCTGTGAACGTCACCCCCTCACTCCGACACCCTGCGAACGAAACCCTCTCTCCGACACCCTGCGAACGTCCCCCCCTCACTCCGACACCCTGCGAACGAAACCCTATCTCCGACACCCTGCGAACGTCACCCACTCTCTGACACCCTGTGAACGTCACCCTCTCACTCCGACACCCTGCGAACGTCCCCTCTCTCCGACACACTGCAAATATCCACCCTCTCTCTCTGACATCCTGCGAACGCCCTCCTCTCTCTCACACCCTGCGAACGTCCCCTCTCTCTCCGACACCCTGCGAACGACCCCTCTCTCTCCGACACCCTGCGAACGACCCCCCTCTCTCCGACACCCTGCGAACGACCCCCCTCTCTCCGACACCCTGCGAATATCACCCTCTCTCCGACACCCTGCAAACATCCCCCTCTCCGACACCCTGCGAACATCCCCTCTCTCTCCGACACCCTGCGAATATCACCCTCTCTCCGACACCCTGCAAACATCCCCCTCTCCGACACCCTGTGAACGTCCCGTCTCACTGACATCCTGCGACGCCTCCCTCTCTCCGACACCCTGCGAACGCCACCCTCTCTCTCTGACACCCTGCGAACGTCCACTCTCTCTCCGACACCCTGCGAACGCCACCCTCTCTCTCCGACACCCTGCGAACGTCCCTCTCTCTCTGACATCCTGTGAACGTCACCATCTCTCTCTGACATTCTGCAAACAAAATCCTCTCTCCGACACCCTGCGAACGTCACCCTCTCTGTCTGACATCCTGCGAACGAAAGCCTCTCTCCGACACCCTGCGAACGTCACCTCTCTCTGACACCCCGCGAACGAAACCCTCTTCCTGACACCCTGCGAACCTCACCGTCTCTCTCTGACATTCTGAGAACGAAACCCTCTCTCCGACACCCTGCGAACGCCACCCTCTCTCTCCGACACCCTGCGAATGTCCCCCCTCTCTCTGACACCCTGCGAACGTTCCCCCTTACTCCGACAGCCTGCGAACGTCCCCCTCACTGCAACAGCCTGCGAACGTCCCCTCGCTCTCCGACACCCTGTGAATATCACCCCCTCTCCGACACCCTACGAACGTCCCGTCTCTCTGACATCCTGCGACGCCTCCCTCTCTCCGACACCCTGCGAACGCCACCCTCTCTCTCTGACACCCTGCGAACGTCCACTCTCTCTCCGACACCCTGCGAACGAAACCCTCTGACACCCTGCGAACGTCCCCTCTCTCTTCGACACCCTGCGAACGACCCCCCTCTCTCCGACACCCTGCGAATGTCCCCTCTCTCTCCGACACCCTGCGAACGCCACACTCTCTCTCTGACACCCTGCGAACGTCACTCCTCTCTCTGACACCCTGCGAACATCCCCTCCTCTCTCCGACACACTGCGAATGTCCCCTCTCTCCGACACCCTGCGAACGTCCCCCTCTCTCAGACACCCTGCGAACATCCCCTCCTCTCTCCGACACACTGCGAATGTCCCCTCTCTCCGACACCCTGCGAACGTCACCGTCTCTCTCTGACATTCTGAGAACGAAACCCTCTCTCCGAAACCCTGCGAACGCCACCCCCTCTCTCCGACACCCTGCGAATGTCCCCCCTCTCTCTCCGACACCCTGCGAATGCCACCCTCTCTCCGACACCCTGCGAACGAAACCCTCTCTCCGACACCCTGCGAATGTCCACCCCCTCTCCGACACCCTGCGAACGTCCCCCTCTCTCCGACACCCTGCGAATGTCCCCTCTCTCCGACACCCTGCGAATGTCCACCCCCTCTCCGACACCCTGCGAATGTCCACCCCCTCTCCGACACCCTGCGAACGTTCCCCTCTCTCCGACACCCTGCGAATGTCCCCTCTCTCTCCGACATCCTGCGAACCTCTCCCCTCTCTCCGACACCCTGCGAATGTCCCCCTATCTCCGACACCCTGCGAATGTCCCCTCTCTCTCCGACACCCTGCGAACGAAACCCTCTCTCCGACACACTGCGAATGTCCCTCTTCTCTCCGACACCCTGCGAACCTCTCCCCTCTCTCCGACACCCTGCGAATGTCCCCCTCTCTCCGACACCCTGCGAATGTCCCCTCTCTCTCCGACACCCTGCGAACGTCCCCCTCTCTCCGACACCCTGCGAATGTCCCCTCTCTCTCCGACATCCTGCGAACGTCACCCTCTCTCCGACACCCTGCGAACATCCCCTCCTCTCTCCAACACACTGCGAATGTCCCCTCTCTCCGACACTCTGCGAACGAAACCCTCTTCCTGACACCCTGCGAACGTCACCGTCTATCTCTGACATTCTGAGAACGAAACCCTCTCTCCGAAACCCTGCGAACGCCACCCCCTCTCTCCGACACCCTGCGAATGTCCCCCCTCTCTCTCCGACACCCTGCGAACGTCCCCCCTCTCTCCGACACCCTGCGAACGTCCATTCTCTCCGACACACTGCGAACGCCACCTTCTCTCCGACACCCTGCGAACGTCCCCTCTCTCTCCGACACACTGCAAATATCCACCCTCTCTCTCTGACACCCTGCGAACGCCCTCCTCTCTCTGACACCCTGCGAATGTCCCCTCTCTCCGACACCCTGCGAATGTCCCCTCTCTCTCCGACATCCTGCGAACGTCACCCTCTCTCCGACACCCTGCGAACATCCCCTCCTCTCTCCGACACACTGCGAACGTCCCCTCTTTCTCCGACACCCTGTGAACGTCCTCTTCTCTCCGACACCCTGCGAACGACCCCCCTCTCTCTGACACCCTGCGAACGTCCCACTCTCTCCGACACCCTGCGAACTTCCCCTCTCTCTCCGACATCCTGCAAACGTCACCCTCTCTCCGACACCCTGCGAACATCCCCTTTCTCTCCCACACCCTGCGAATGTCCCCCCTCACTCCGACAGCCTGCGAACGTCCCCTCGCTCTCCGACACCCTGCGAATGCCACCCTCTCTCCGACACCCTGCGAACGAAACCCTCTCTCTGACACCCTGCGAATGTCCCCTCTCTCCGACACCCTGTGAATGTCCACCCCCTCTCCGACACCCTGCGAATGTCCACCCCCTCTCCGACACCCTGCGAACGTCCCCCTCTCTCCGACACCCTGCGAATGTCCCCTCTCTCTCCGACATCCTGCGAACGTCACCCTCTCTCCGACACCCTGCGAACATCCCCTCCTCTCTCCGACACACTGCGAACGTCCCCTCTTTCTCCGACACCCTGTGAACGTCCTCTTCTCTCCGACACCCTGCGAACGACCCCCCTCTCTCTGACACCCTGCGAACGTCCCACTCTCTCCGACACCCTGCGAACTTCCCCTCTCTCTCCGACATCCTGCAAACGTCACCCTCTCTCCGACACCCTGCGAACATCCCCTTTCTCTCCCACACCCTGCGAATGTCCCCCCTCTCTCCGACACCCTGCGAATGTCCCCCCTCTCTCCGACACCCTGTGAACGTCCCCCCTCTCTCCGATACCCTGCGAATGTCCCCCCTCTCTCCGACACCCTGTGAACGTCCCACTCTCTCCGACACCCTGCGAACTTCCCCTCTCTCTCCGACATCCTGCGAATGTCCACCCCCTCTCCGACACCCTGCGAACGTCCCCCTCTCTCCGACACCCTGCGAATGTCCCCTCTCTCTCCGACATCCTGCGAACGTCACCCTCTCTCCGACACCCTGCGAACATCCCCTCCTCTCTCCGACACACTGCGAACGTCCCCTCTTTCTCCGACACCGTGAACGTCCTCTTCTCTCCGACACCCTGCGAACGACCCCCCTCTCTCTGACACCCTGCGAACGTCCCACTCTCTCCGACACCCTGCGAACTTCCCCTCTCTCTCCGACATCCTGCGAACGTCACCCTCTCTCCGACACCCTGCGAACATCCCCTTTCTCTCCCACACCCTGCGAATGTCCCCCCTCTCTCCGACACCCTGCGAATGTCCCCCCTCTCTCCGACACCCTGTGAACGTCCCCCCTCTCTCCGATACCCTGCGAATGTCCCCCCTCTCTCCGACACCCTGTGAACGTCCCCCCTCTCTCCGACACCCTGCGAATGTCCCCTCTCTCTCCGACACCCTGCGAACGTCACCCTCTCTCTGACACCCTGTGAACTTCCCCTCTCTCTCCGACACCTTGCGAACGTCACCCTCTCTCCGATACCCTGCGAACTTCCCCTCTCTCTTCGACACCCTGCAAACGTCACCCTCTCTCTCTGACATCCTGCGAACGAAACCCTCTCTCCGACACCCTGCAAACGCCTCCCCCTCTCTCCGACACCCTAGGAACGTCCCCCCTCTCTCCGACATCCTGCGAACGAAACCCTCTCTCCGATACCCTGCGAATGTCCCCTCTCTCTCCGACACCCTGCGAACGCCATCCTCTCTCTCCGACACCCTGCGAACATCCCCTCCTATCTCCGACACCCTGCGAATGCCACCCTCTCTCCGACACCCTGCGAACGAAACCCTCTCTCCGACACCCTGCGAATGTCCTCCCTCTCTCCGACACCCTGTGAACGTCCCCTCTCTCTCCGATACCCTGCGAATGTCCCACCTCTCTCCGATACCCTGCGAATGTCCCCTCTCTCTCCGACACCCTGCGAACATCACCCTCTCTCTGACACCCTGCGAACTTCCCCTCTCTCTCTGACACCTTGCGAACGTCACCCTCTCTCCGACACCCTGCGAACTTCCCCTCTCTCTTCAACACCCTGCGAACGTCACCCTCTCTCTCCAACACCCTGCGAACGTCCCCCCTCTCTCTGACACCCTGCGAACGCCACCCTCTCTCTGATACCCTGCGAACATCCCCCCTCTCTCCGACACCCTGCGAACGCCACCCTCCCTCTCTGACACCCTGCGAACATCCCCTCTTCCCACACCCTGCGAACGTCCTCCCTCTCTCCGACACCCTGCCAACGTCCCCTCTCTCTCCGACACCCTGCGAACGTCCCCCCTCTCTCTGACACCCTGTGAACGTCCCCCTCTCTCCGACACCCTGCGAACATCCCCTCCTCTCTCCGACACACTGCGAATGCCCCCTCTCTCCGACACCCTGCGAACGAAACCCTCTTCCTGACACCCTGCGAACGTCACCGTCTCTCTCTGACATTCTGAGAACGAAACCCTCTCTCCAAAACCCTGCGAACGCCACCCCCTCTCTCCGACACCCTGCGAATGTCCCCCCTCTCTCTCTGACACCCTGCGAACGTCCCCTCGCTCTCCGACACCCTGCGAATGTCCACCCCCTCTCCGACACCCTGCGAACGTCCCCCTCTCTCCGACACCCTGCGAATGTCCCCTCTCTCCGACACCCTGCGAATGTCCACCCCCTCTCCGACACCCTGCAAATGTCCACCCCCTCTCCGACACCCTGTGAACGTTCCCCTCTCTCCGACACCCTGCGAATGTCCCCTCTCTCTCCGACATCCTGCGAACGTCACCCTCTCTCCGACACCCTGCGAACATCCCCTCCTCTCTCCGACACACTGCGAACGTCCCCTCTTTCTCCGACACCCTGCGAACGCCTCCTCTCTCTCCGACACCCTGCGAACACCTCCCTTCTCTCCGACACCCTGTGAACGTCCCCTTCTCTCCGACACACTGCGAACATCCCCTCCCCTCTCTGACACCCTGCGAATGTCCACCGCCTCTCCGACACCCTGCGAACGTCCCCCTCTCTCCGACACCCTGCAAATGTCCCCTCTCTCTCCGACATCCTGCGAACGTCACCCTCTCTCCGACACCCTGCGAACATCCCCTCCTCTCTCCGACACACTGCGAACGTCCCCTCTTTCTCCGACACCCTGCGAACACCTCCCTTCTCTCCGACACCCTGTGAACGTCCCCTTCTCTCCGACACACTGCGAACATCCCCTCCCCTCTCTGACACCCTGCAAATGTCCACCGCCTCTCCGACACCCTGCGAACGTCCCCCTCTCTCCGACACCCTGCGAATGTCCCCCTCTCTCCGACACCCTGCGAATGTCCCCTCTCTCTCCGACACCCTGCGAACATCCCCCTCTCTCCGACACCCTGCGAATGTCCCCCCTCTCTCCGACACCCTGTGAACGCCACCCCCTCTCTCCGACACCCTGCGAATGTCCCTCCTCTCTCTGACACCCTGCGAACATCCCCTCCTCTCTCCGACACACTGCGAACGTCCCCTCTTTCTCCGACACCCTGTGAACGTCCTCTTCTCTCCGACACCCTGCGAACGACCCCCCTCTCTCTGACACCCTGCGAACGTCCCACTCTCTCCGACACCCTGCGAACTTCCCCTCTCTCTCCGACATCCTGCGAACGTCACCCTCTCTCCGACACCCTGCGAACATCCCCTTTCTCTCCCACACCCTGCGAATGTCCCCCCTCTCTCCGACACCCTGCGAATGTCCCCCCTCTCTCCGACACCCTGTGAACGTCCCCCCTCTCCCCGATACCCTGCGAATGTCCCCCCTCTCTCCGACACCCTGTGAACGTCCCCCCTCTCTCCGACACCCTGCGAATGTCCCCTCTCTCTCCGACACCCTGCGAACGTCACCCTCTCTCTGACACCCTGTGAACTTCCCCTCTCTCTCTGACACCTTGCGAACGTCACCCTCTCTCCGATACCCTGCGAACATCCCCTCCTCTCTCCGACACACTGCGAACGTCCCCTCTTTCTCCGACACCCTGCGAACGCCTCCTCTCTCTCCGACACCCTGCGAACACCTCCCTTCTCTCCGACACCCTGTGAACGTCCCCTTCTCTCCGACACACTGCGAACATCCCCTCCCCTCTCTGACACCCTGCGAATGTCCACCGCCTCTCCGACACCCTGCGAACGTCCCCCTCTCTCCGACACCCTGCGAACCTCTCCCCTCTCTCCGACACCCTGCGAATGTCCCCCTCTCTCCGACACCCTGCGAATGTCCCCTCTCTCTCCGACACCCTGCGAACATCCCCCTCTCTCCGACACCCTGCGAATGTCCCCTCTCTCTCCGACATCCTGCGAACGTCACCCTCTCTCCGACACCCTGCGAACATCCCCTCCTCACTCCGACACACTGCGAACGTCCCCTCTCTCCGACACCCTGCGAACGTCACCCTCTCTGTCTGACATCCTGCGAACGAAAGCCTCTCTCCGACACCCTGCGAACGCCACCTCCTCTCTTACACCCTGCGAACGTCCCCCTCTCTCCGACACCCTGCAAACGAAACCCTCTTCCTGACACCCTGCGAACGCCACCCTCTCTCTCCGACACCCTGCGAATGTCCCCCCCTCTCTGACACCCTGCGAACGTCCCTCCTCTCTCCGACAGCCTGCGAACGTCCCCTCGCTCTCCGACACCCTGCGAATGCCACCCTCTCTCTGACACCCTGTGAATGCCACCCTCTCTCCGACACCCTGCGAACGAAACCCTCTGACACCCTGCGAACGTCCCTCCTCTCTCCGACAGCCTGCGAACGTCCCCTTGCTCTCCGACACCCTGCGAATGCCACCCTCTCTCCGACACCCTGCGAACGAAACCCTCTGACACCCTGCGAACGACCCCTCTCTCTCCGACACCCTGCGAATGACCCCCCTCTCTCCGACACCCTGCGAATGCCCCTCTCTCCCCGACATCCTGAGAACGTCACCCTCTCTCCGACACCCTGCGAACATCCCCTCCTCTCTCCGACACACTGCGAACGTCCCCTCTTTCTCCGACACCCTGTGAACGTCCCCTTCTCTCCGACACCCTGCGAATGACCCCCCTCTCTCTGACACCCTGCGAACGTCCCACTCTCTCCGACACCCTGGGAACTTCCCCTCTCTCTCCGACATCCTGCGAACGTCACCCTCTCTCCGACACCCTGCGAACATCCTCTTTCTCTCCCACACCCTGCGAACGTCCCCCTCTCTCCGACACCCTGTGAACGAAACCCTCTCTCTCAGACACCCTGCGAATGCCCCTCTCTCTCCGACACCCTGCGAATGTCCCCCCTCTCTCCGACACCCTGTGAACGTCACCCTCTCTCTCTGACATCCTGCGAACGAAACCCTCTCTCCGACACCCTGCAAACGCCTCCCCCTCTCTCCGACACCCTGGGAACGTCCCCCCTCTCTCCGACATCCTGCGAACGAAACCCTCTCTCCGATACCCTGCGAATGTCCCCTCTCTCTCCGACACCCTGCGAACGCCATCCTCTCTCTCCGACACCCTGCGAACGTCCCCCTTCTCCAACACCCTGCGAACGTCCCCCCTCTCTCTGACACCCTGTGAACGCCACCCTCTCTCTGACACCCTGCGAAAATCCCCCCTCTCTCTGACACTCTGCGAAAATCCCCCCTCTCTCCGACACCCTGCGAATGCCACCCTCTCTCTCTGACACCCTGCGAACATCCCCTCTTCCCACACCCTGCGAACATCCTCCCTCTCTCCGACACCCTGCAAACGTCCCCTCTCTCTCTGACACCCTGCGAACATCCCCCCCTCTCTCTGACACCCTGTGAACGTCCCCCTCTCTCCGACACCCTGCGAACATCTCCTCTCTCCGACACCCTACGAATGTCCCCTCTCTCCGAGACCCTGCGAACGAAACCCTCTCTCCGACACCCTGCGAACTTCCCCTCTCTCTCCGACACCCTGCGAACGTCACCCTCTCTCTTACATCCTGCGAAAGAAACCATCTCTCCGACACCCTGCGAACGCCACCCCTTCTCCGACACCCTGCAAATGTCACCCTCTCTCTCCGACACCCTGCGAACGCCATCCTCTCTCTCCGACACCCTGCGAACATCCCCCTTCTCCGACACCCTGCGAACGTCCCCCCTCTCTCTGACACCCTGCGAACGCCACCCTCTCTCTGACACCCTGCGAACATCCCCCCTCTCTCCGACACCCTGCTAACGCCACCCTCTCTCTCTGACACCCTGCGAACATCCCCTCTTCCCACACCCTGCGAACGTCCTCCCTCTCTCCGACACCCTGCGAACGTCCCCTCTCTCTCCGACACCCTGCGAACGTCCCCCCTCTCTCTGACACCCTGTGAACGTCCCCCTCTCTCCGACACCCTGCGAACATCTCCTCTCTCCGACACCCTGCAAACATCCCCCCTCTCTCCGACACCCTGCGAACGTCCCCTCTCTCTCCGAAACCCTGCAAATGTCCCCCCTCTCTCTCTGACACCCTGCAAACGTCCCCTCGCTCTCCGACACCCTGCGAATGTCCACCCCCTCTCCGACACCCTGCGAACGTCCCCCTCTCTCCGACACCCTGCGAATGTCCCCTCTCTCCGACACCCTGCGAATGTCCACCGCATCTCCGACACCCTGCGAATGTCCACCCCCTCTCCGACACCCTGCGAACGTTCCCCTCTCTCCGACACCCTGCGAATGTCCCCTCTCTCTCCGACATCCTGCGAACGTCACCCTCTCTCCGACACCCTGCGAACATCCCCTCCTCTCTCCGACACACTGCGAACGTCCCCTCTTTCTCCGACACCCTGCGAACGCCTCCTCTCTCTCCGACACCCTGCGAACACCTCCCTTCTCTCCGACACCCTGTGAACGTCCCCTTCTCTCCGACACACTACGAACATCCCCTCCCCTCTCTGACACCCTGCGAATGTCCACCGCCTCTCCGACACCCTGCGAACGTCCCCCTCTCTCCGACACCCTGCAAATGTCCCCTCTCTCTCCGACATCCTGCGAACGTCACCCTCTCTCCGACACCCTGCGAACATCCCCTCCTCTCTCCGACACACTGCGAACGTCCCCTCTTTCTCCGACACCCTGCGAACGCCTCCTCTCTCTCCGACACCCTGCGAACACCTCCCTTCTCTCCGATACCCTGTGAACGTCCCCTTCTCTCCGACACACTGCGAACATCCCCTCCCCTCTCTGACACCCTGCGAATGTCCACCGCCTCTCCGACACCCTGCGAACGTCCCCCTCTCTCCGACACCCTGCGAACCTCTCCCCTCTCTCCGACACCCTGCGAATGTCCCCCTCTCTCCGACACCCTGCGAATGTCCCCTCTCTCTCCGACACCCTGCGAACATCCCCCTCTCTCCGACACCCTGCGAATGTCCCCTCTCTCTCCGACATCCTGCGAACGTCACCCTCTCTCCGACACCCTGCGAACATCCCCTCCTCACTCCGACACACTGCGAACGTCCCCTCTCTCCGACACCCTGCGAACGAAACCCTCTTCCTGACACCCTGCGAACGTCACCGTCTCTCTCTGACATTCTGAGAACGAAACCCTCTCTCCGAAACCCTGCGAATGCCACCCCCTCTCTCCGACACCCTGCGAATGTCCCTCCTCTCTCTGACACCCTGCGAACGTCCCCCTCACTCCGACAGCCTGCGAACGTCCCCTTGCTCTCCGACACCCTGCGAACGAAACCCTCTGACACCCTGCGAACGTCCCTCCTCTCTCCGACAGCCTGCGAACGTCCCCTTGCTCTCCGACACCCTGCGAATGCCACCCTCTCTCCGACACCCTGCGAACGAAACCCTCTGACACCCTGCGAACGACCCCTCTCTCTCCGACACCCTGCGAATGACCCCCCTCTCTCCGACACCCTGCGAATGCCCCTCTCTCCCCGACATCCTGAGAACGTCACCCTCTCTCCGACACCCTGCGAACATCCCCTCCTCTCTCCGACACACTGCGAACGTCCCCTCTTTCTCCGACACCCTGTGAACGTCCCCTTCTCTCCGACACCCTGCGAATGACCCCCCTCTCTCTGACACCCTGCGAACGTCCCACTCTCTCCGACACCCTGCGAACGTCCCACTCTCTCCGACACCCTGGGAACTTCCCCTCTCTCTCCGACATCCTGCGAACGTCACCCTCTCTCCGACACCCTGCGAACATCCCCTTTCTCTCCCACACCCTGCGAATGTCCCCCCTCTCTCCGACACCCTGCGAATGTCCCCCCTCTCTCCGACACCCTGTGAACGTCCCCCCTCTCTCCGATACCCTGCGAATGTCCCCCCTCTCTCCGACACCCTGTGAACGTCCCCCCTCTCTCCGACACCCTGCGAATGTCCCCTCTCTCTCCGACACCCTGCGAACGTCACCCTCTCTCTGACACCCTGTGAACTTCCCCTCTCTCTCCGACACCTTGCGAACGTCACCCTCTCTCCGATACCCTGCGAACTTCCCCTCTCTCTTCGACACCCTGCAAACGTCACCCTCTCTCTCTGACATCCTGCGAACGAAACCCTCTCTCCGACACCCTGCAAACGCCTCCCCCTCTCTCCGACACCCTAGGAACGTCCCCCCTCTCTCCGACATCCTGCGAACGAAACCCTCTCTCCGATACCCTGCGAATGTCCCCTCTCTCTCCGACACCCTGCGAACGCCATCCTCTCTCTCCGACACCCTGCGAACATCCCCTCCTATCTCCGACACCCTGCGAATGCCACCCTCTCTCCGACACCCTGCGAACGAAACCCTCTCTCCGACACCCTGCGAATGTCCTCCCTCTCTCCGACACCCTGTGAACGTCCCCTCTCTCTCCGATACCCTGCGAATGTCCCACCTCTCTCCGATACCCTGCGAATGTCCCCTCTCTCTCCGACACCCTGCGAACATCACCCTCTCTCTGACACCCTGCGAACTTCCCCTCTCTCTCTGACACCTTGCGAACGTCACCCTCTCTCCGACACCCTGCGAACTTCCCCTCTCTCTTCAACACCCTGCGAACGTCACCCTCTCTCTCCAACACCCTGCGAACGTCCCCCCTCTCTCTGACACCCTGCGAACGCCACCCTCTCTCTGATACCCTGCGAACATCCCCCCTCTCTCCGACACCCTGCGAACGCCACCCTCCCTCTCTGACACCCTGCGAACATCCCCTCTTCCCACACCCTGCGAACGTCCTCCCTCTCTCCGACACCCTGCCAACGTCCCCTCTCTCTCCGACACCCTGCGAACGTCCCCCCTCTCTCTGACACCCTGTGAACGTCCCCCTCTCTCCGACACCCTGCGAACATCCCCTCCTCTCTCCGACACACTGCGAATGCCCCCTCTCTCCGACACCCTGCGAACGAAACCCTCTTCCTGACACCCTGCGAACGTCACCGTCTCTCTCTGACATTCTGAGAACGAAACCCTCTCTCCAAAACCCTGCGAACGCCACCCCCTCTCTCCGACACCCTGCGAATGTCCCCCCTCTCTCTCTGACACCCTGCGAACGTCCCCTCGCTCTCCGACACCCTGCGAATGTCCACCCCCTCTCCGACACCCTGCGAACGTCCCCCTCTCTCCGACACCCTGCGAATGTCCCCTCTCTCCGACACCCTGCGAATGTCCACCCCCTCTCCGACACCCTGCAAATGTCCACCCCCTCTCCGACACCCTGTGAACGTTCCCCTCTCTCCGACACCCTGCGAATGTCCCCTCTCTCTCCGACATCCTGCGAACGTCACCCTCTCTCCGACACCCTGCGAACATCCCCTCCTCTCTCCGACACACTGCGAACGTCCCCTCTTTCTCCGACACCCTGCGAACGCCTCCTCTCTCTCCGACACCCTGCGAACACCTCCCTTCTCTCCGACACCCTGTGAACGTCCCCTTCTCTCCGACACACTGCGAACATCCCCTCCCCTCTCTGACACCCTGCGAATGTCCACCGCCTCTCCGACACCCTGCGAACGTCCCCCTCTCTCCGACACCCTGCAAATGTCCCCTCTCTCTCCGACATCCTGCGAACGTCACCCTCTCTCCGACACCCTGCGAACATCCCCTCCTCTCTCCGACACACTGCGAACGTCCCCTCTTTCTCCGACACCCTGCGAACACCTCCCTTCTCTCCGACACCCTGTGAACGTCCCCTTCTCTCCGACACACTGCGAACATCCCCTCCCCTCTCTGACACCCTGCAAATGTCCACCGCCTCTCCGACACCCTGCGAACGTCCCCCTCTCTCCGACACCCTGCGAATGTCCCCCTCTCTCCGACACCCTGCGAATGTCCCCTCTCTCTCCGACACCCTGCGAACATCCCCCTCTCTCCGACACCCTGCGAATGTCCCCCCTCTCTCCGACACCCTGTGAACGCCACCCCCTCTCTCCGACACCCTGCGAATGTCCCTCCTCTCTCTGACACCCTGCGAACATCCCCTCCTCTCTCCGACACACTGCGAACGTCCCCTCTTTCTCCGACACCCTGTGAACGTCCTCTTCTCTCCGACACCCTGCGAACGACCCCCCTCTCTCTGACACCCTGCGAACGTCCCACTCTCTCCGACACCCTGCGAATGTCCCTCCTCTCTCTGACACCCTGCGAACATCCCCTCCTCTCTCCGACACACTGCGAACGTCCCCTCTTTCTCCGACACCCTGTGAACGTCCTCTTCTCTCCGACACCCTGCGAACGACCCCCCTCTCTCTGACACCCTGCGAACGTCCCACTCTCTCCGACACCCTGCGAACTTCCCCTCTCTCTCCGACATCCTGCGAACGTCACCCTCTCTCCGACACCCTGCGAACATCCCCTTTCTCTCCCACACCCTGCGAATGTCCCCCCTCTCTCCGACACCCTGCGAATGTCCCCCCTCTCTCCGACACCCTGTGAACGTCCCCCCTCTCCCCGATACCCTGCGAATGTCCCCCCTCTCTCCGACACCCTGTGAACGTCCCCCCTCTCTCCGACACCCTGCGAATGTCCCCTCTCTCTCCGACACCCTGCGAACGTCACCCTCTCTCTGACACCCTGTGAACTTCCCCTCTCTCTCTGACACCTTGCGAACGTCACCCTCTCTCCGATACCCTGCGAACATCCCCTCCTCTCTCCGACACACTGCGAACGTCCCCTCTTTCTCCGACACCCTGCGAACGCCTCCTCTCTCTCCGACACCCTGCGAACACCTCCCTTCTCTCCGACACCCTGTGAACGTCCCCTTCTCTCCGACACACTGCGAACATCCCCTCCCCTCTCTGACACCCTGCGAATGTCCACCGCCTCTCCGACACCCTGCGAACGTCCCCCTCTCTCCGACACCCTGCGAACCTCTCCCCTCTCTCCGACACCCTGCGAATGTCCCCCTCTCTCCGACACCCTGCGAATGTCCCCTCTCTCTCCGACACCCTGCGAACATCCCCCTCTCTCCGACACCCTGCGAATGTCCCCTCTCTCTCCGACATCCTGCGAACGTCACCCTCTCTCCGACACCCTGCGAACATCCCCTCCTCACTCCGACACACTGCGAACGTCCCCTCTCTCCGACACCCTGCGAACGTCACCCTCTCTGTCTGACATCCTGCGAACGAAAGCCTCTCTCCGACACCCTGCGAACGCCACCTCCTCTCTTACACCCTGCGAACGTCCCCCTCTCTCCGACACCCTGCAAACGAAACCCTCTTCCTGACACCCTGCGAACGCCACCCTCTCTCTCCGACACCCTGCGAATGTCCCCCCCTCTCTGACACCCTGCGAACGTCCCTCCTCTCTCCGACAGCCTGCGAACGTCCCCTCGCTCTCCGACACCCTGCGAATGCCACCCTCTCTCTGACACCCTGTGAATGCCACCCTCTCTCCGACACCCTGCGAACGAAACCCTCTGACACCCTGCGAACGTCCCTCCTCTCTCCGACAGCCTGCGAACGTCCCCTTGCTCTCCGACACCCTGCGAATGCCACCCTCTCTCCGACACCCTGCGAACGAAACCCTCTGACACCCTGCGAACGACCCCTCTCTCTCCGACACCCTGCGAATGACCCCCCTCTCTCCGACACCCTGCGAATGCCCCTCTCTCCCCGACATCCTGAGAACGTCACCCTCTCTCCGACACCCTGCGAACATCCCCTCCTCTCTCCGACACACTGCGAACGTCCCCTCTTTCTCCGACACCCTGTGAACGTCCCCTTCTCTCCGACACCCTGCGAATGACCCCCCTCTCTCTGACACCCTGCGAACGTCCCACTCTCTCCGACACCCTGGGAACTTCCCCTCTCTCTCCGACATCCTGCGAACGTCACCCTCTCTCCGACACCCTGCGAACATCCTCTTTCTCTCCCACACCCTGCGAACGTCCCCCTCTCTCCGACACCCTGTGAACGAAACCCTCTCTCTCAGACACCCTGCGAATGCCCCTCTCTCTCCGACACCCTGCGAATGTCCCCCCTCTCTCCGACACCCTGTGAACGTCACCCTCTCTCTCTGACATCCTGCGAACGAAACCCTCTCTCCGACACCCTGCAAACGCCTCCCCCTCTCTCCGACACCCTGGGAACGTCCCCCCTCTCTCCGACATCCTGCGAACGAAACCCTCTCTCCGATACCCTGCGAATGTCCCCTCTCTCTCCGACACCCTGCGAACGCCATCCTCTCTCTCCGACACCCTGCGAACGTCCCCCTTCTCCAACACCCTGCGAACGTCCCCCCTCTCTCTGACACCCTGTGAACGCCACCCTCTCTCTGACACCCTGCGAAAATCCCCCCTCTCTCTGACACTCTGCGAAAATCCCCCCTCTCTCCGACACCCTGCGAATGCCACCCTCTCTCTCTGACACCCTGCGAACATCCCCTCTTCCCACACCCTGCGAACATCCTCCCTCTCTCCGACACCCTGCAAACGTCCCCTCTCTCTCTGACACCCTGCGAACATCCCCCCCTCTCTCTGACACCCTGTGAACGTCCCCCTCTCTCCGACACCCTGCGAACATCTCCTCTCTCCGACACCCTACGAATGTCCCCTCTCTCCGAGACCCTGCGAACGAAACCCTCTCTCCGACACCCTGCGAACTTCCCCTCTCTCTCCGACACCCTGCGAACGTCACCCTCTCTCTTACATCCTGCGAAAGAAACCATCTCTCCGACACCCTGCGAACGCCACCCCTTCTCCGACACCCTGCAAATGTCACCCTCTCTCTCCGACACCCTGCGAACGCCATCCTCTCTCTCCGACACCCTGCGAACATCCCCCTTCTCCGACACCCTGCGAACGTCCCCCCTCTCTCTGACACCCTGCGAACGCCACCCTCTCTCTGACACCCTGCGAACATCCCCCCTCTCTCCGACACCCTGCTAACGCCACCCTCTCTCTCTGACACCCTGCGAACATCCCCTCTTCCCACACCCTGCGAACGTCCTCCCTCTCTCCGACACCCTGCGAACGTCCCCTCTCTCTCCGACACCCTGCGAACGTCCCCCCTCTCTCTGACACCCTGTGAACGTCCCCCTCTCTCCGACACCCTGCGAACATCTCCTCTCTCCGACACCCTGCAAACATCCCCCCTCTCTCCGACACCCTGCGAACGTCCCCTCTCTCTCCGAAACCCTGCAAATGTCCCCCCTCTCTCTCTGACACCCTGCAAACGTCCCCTCGCTCTCCGACACCCTGCGAATGTCCACCCCCTCTCCGACACCCTGCGAACGTCCCCCTCTCTCCGACACCCTGCGAATGTCCCCTCTCTCCGACACCCTGCGAATGTCCACCGCATCTCCGACACCCTGCGAATGTCCACCCCCTCTCCGACACCCTGCGAACGTTCCCCTCTCTCCGACACCCTGCGAATGTCCCCTCTCTCCGACATCCTGCGAACGTCACCCTCTCTCCGACACCCTGCGAACATCCCCTCCTCTCTCCGACACACTGCGAACGTCCCCTCTTTCTCCGACACCCTGCGAACGCCTCCTCTCTCTCCGACACCCTGCGAACACCTCCCTTCTCTCCGACACCCTGTGAACGTCCCCTTCTCTCCGACACACTACGAACATCCCCTCCCCTCTCTGACACCCTGCGAATGTCCACCGCCTCTCCGACACCCTGCGAACGTCCCCCTCTCTCCGACACCCTGCAAATGTCCCCTCTCTCTCCGACATCCTGCGAACGTCACCCTCTCTCCGACACCCTGCGAACATCCCCTCCTCTCTCCGACACACTGCGAACGTCCCCTCTTTCTCCGACACCCTGCGAACGCCTCCTCTCTCTCCGACACCCTGCGAACACCTCCCTTCTCTCCGATACCCTGTGAACGTCCCCTTCTCTCCGACACACTGCGAACATCCCCTCCCCTCTCTGACACCCTGCGAATGTCCACCGCCTCTCCGACACCCTGCGAACGTCCCCCTCTCTCCGACACCCTGCGAACCTCTCCCCTCTCTCCGACACCCTGCGAATGTCCCCCCTCTCTCCGACACCCTGCGAATGTCCCCTCTCTCTCCGACACCCTGCGAACATCCCCCTCTCTCCGACACCCTGCGAATGTCCCCTCTCTCTCCGACATCCTGCGAACGTCACCCTCTCTCCGACACCCTGCGAACATCCCCTCCTCACTCCGACACACTGCGAACGTCCCCTCTCTCCGACACCCTGCGAACGAAACCCTCTTCCTGACACCCTGCGAACGTCACCGTCTCTCTCTGACATTCTGAGAACGAAACCCTCTCTCCGAAACCCTGCGAATGCCACCCCCTCTCTCCGACACCCTGCGAATGTCCCTCCTCTCTCTGACACCCTGCGAACGTCCCCCTCACTCCGACAGCCTGCGAACGTCCCCTTGCTCTCCGACACCCTGCGAACGAAACCCTCTGACACCCTGCGAACGTCCCTCCTCTCTCCGACAGCCTGCGAACGTCCCCTTGCTCTCCGACACCCTGCGAATGCCACCCTCTCTCCGACACCCTGCGAACGAAACCCTCTGACACCCTGCGAACGACCCCTCTCTCTCCGACACCCTGCGAATGACCCCCCTCTCTCCGACACCCTGCGAATGCCCCTCTCTCCCCGACATCCTGAGAACGTCACCCTCTCTCCGACACCCTGCGAACATCCCCTCCTCTCTCCGACACACTGCGAACGTCCCCTCTTTCTCCGACACCCTGTGAACGTCCCCTTCTCTCCGACACCCTGCGAATGACCCCCCTCTCTCTGACACCCTGCGAACGTCCCACTCTCTCCGACACCCTGCGAACGTCCCACTCTCTCCGACACCCTGGGAACTTCCCCTCTCTCTCCGACATCCTGCGAACGTCACCCTCTCTCCGACACCCTGCGAACATCCTCTTTCTCTCCCACACCCTGCGAACGTCCCCCTCTCTCCGACACCCTGTGAACGAAACCCTCTCTCTCAGACACCCTGCGAATGCCCCTCTCTCTCCGACACCCTGCGAATGTCCCCCCTCTCTCCGACACCCTGTGAACGTCACCCTCTCTCTCTGACATCCTGCGAACGAAACCCTCTCTCCGACACCCTGCAAACGCCTCCCCCTCTCTCCGACACCCTGGGAACGTCCCCCCTCTCTCCGACATCCTGCGAACGAAACCCTCTCTCCGATACCCTGCGAATGTCCCCTCTCTCTCCGACACCCTGCGAACGCCATCCTCTCTCTCCGACACCCTGCGAACGTCCCCCTTCTCCAACACCCTGCGAACGTCCCCCCTCTCTCTGACACCCTGTGAACGCCACCCTCTCTCTGACACCCTGCGAAAATCCCCCCTCTCTCTGACACTCTGCGAAAATCCCCCCTCTCTCCGACACCCTGCGAACGCCACCCTCTCTCTCTGACACCCTGCGAACATCCCCTCTTCCCACACCCTGCGAACATCCTCCCTCTCTCCGACACCCTGCAAACGTCCCCTCTCTCTCTGACACCCTGCGAACATCCCCCCCTCTCTCTGACACCCTGTGAACGTCCCCCTCTCTCCGACACCCTGCGAACATCTCCTCTCTCCGACACCCTACGAATGTCCCCTCTCTCCGAGACCCAGCGAACGGAAACCCTCTCTCCGACACCCTGCGAACTTCCCCTCTCTCTCCGACACCCTGCGAACGTCACCCTCTCTCTTACATCCTGCGAAAGAAACCATCTCTCCGACACCCTGCGAACGCCACCCCTTCTCCGACACCCTGCGAATGTCACCCTCTCTCTCCGACACCCTGCGAACGCCATCCTCTCTCTCCGACACCCTGCGAACATCCCCCTTCTCCGACACCCTGCGAACGTCCCCCCTCTCTCTGACACCCTGCGAACGCCACCCTCTCTCTGACACCCTGCGAACATCCCCCCTCTCTCCGACACCCTGCTAACGCCACCCTCTCTCTCTGACACCCTGCGAACATCCCCTCTTCCCACACCCTGCGAACGTCCTCCCTCTCTCCGACACCCTGCGAACGTCCCCTCTCTCTCCGACACCCTGCGAACGTCCCCCCTCTCTCTGACACCCTGTGAACGTCCCCCTCTCTCCGACACCCTGCGAACATCTCCTCTCTCCGACACCCTGCAAACATCCCCCCTCTCTCCGACACCCTGCGAACGTCCCCTCTCTCTCCGAAACCCTGCAAATGTCCCCCCTCTCTCTCTGACACCCTGCGAACGTCCCCTCGCTCTCCGACACCCTGCGAATGTCCACCCCCTCTCCGACACCCTGCGAACGTCCCCCTCTCTCCGACACCCTGCGAATGTCCCCTCTCTCCGACACCGTGCGAATGTCCACCGCATCTCCGACACCCTGCGAATGTCCACCCCCTCTCCGACACCCTGCGAACGTTCCCCTCTCTCCGACACCCTGCGAATGTCCCCTCTCTCTCCGACATCCTGCGAACGTCACCCTCTCTCCGACACCCTGCGAACATCCCCTCCTCTCTCCGACACACTGCGAACGTCCCCTCTTTCTCCGACACCCTGCGAACGCCTCCTCTCTCTCCGACACCCTGCGAACACCTCCCTTCTCTCCGACACCCTGTGAACGTCCCCTTCTCTCCGACACACTACGAACATCCCCTCCCCTCTCTGACACCCTGCGAATGTCCACCGCCTCTCCGACACCCTGCGAACGTCCCCCTCTCTCTGACACCCTGCGAACGAAACCCTCTCTCCGATACCCTGCGAATGTCCCCTCTCTCTCCGACACCCTGCGAACGCCATCCTCTCTCTCCGACACCCTGCGAACGTCCCCCTTCTCCAACACCCTGCGAACGTCCCCCCTCTCTCTGACACCCTGCGAACGCCACCCTCTCTCTGACACCCTGCGAAAATCCCCCCTCTCTCTGACACCCTGCGAAAATCCCCCCTCTCTCCG
Organism: Mobula birostris; assembly: GCF_030028105.1. NCBI lineage: Eukaryota > Metazoa > Chordata > Chondrichthyes > Myliobatiformes > Myliobatidae > Mobula > Mobula birostris. The sequence goes on along the minus strand of NW_027277308.1, from coordinate 72,583 downwards.
ACACCCTGCGAACGCCACCCTCTCTCTCTGACACCCTGCGAACATCCCCTCTTCCCACACCCTGCGAACGTCCTCCCTCTCTCCGACACCCTGCAAACGGTCCCCTCTCTGACACCCTGCGAACATCCCCCCTCTCTCTGACACCCTGTGAACGTCCCCCTCTCTCCGACACCCTGCGAACATCTCCTCTCTCCGACACCCTACGAATGTCCCCTCTCTCCGAGACCCTGCGAACGAAACCCTCTCTCCGACACCCTGCGAACTTCCCCTCTCTCTCCGACACCCTGCAAATGTCCACCCTCTCTCTCTGACATCCTGCGAATGCCCTCCTCTCTCTCTGAAACCCTGCGAACGTCCCCTCTCTCTCCAACACCCTTCGAACATCCCCCTCTCTCCGACACCCTGCGAACGTCACCCTCTCTCTTACATCCTGCGAAAGAAACCATCTCTCCGACACCCTGCGAACGCCACCCCTTCTCCGACACCCTGCGAATGTCACCCTCTCTCTCCGACACCCTGCGAACGCCATCCTCTCTCTCCGACACCCTGCGAACATCCCCCTTCTCCAACACCCTGCGAACGCCACCTCCTCTCTCTAACACCCTGCGAACGTCCCCCTCTCTCCGACACCCTGCAAACGAAACCCTCTTCCTGACACCCTGCGAACGCCACCCTCTCTCTCCGACACCCTGCGAATGTCCCCCCTCTCTCTGACACCCTGCGAACGTCCCTCCTCTCTCCGACAGCCTGCGAACGTCCCCTCGCTCTCCGACACCCTGCGAATGCCACCCTCTCTCTGACACCCTGCGAATGCCACCCTCTCTCCGACACCCTGCGAACGAAACCCTCTGACACCCTGCGAACGTCCCTCCTCTCTCCGACAGCCTGCGAACGTCCCCTCGCTCTCCGACACCCTGCGAATGCCACCCTCTCTCCGACACCCTGCGAATGCCACCCTCTCTCCGACACCCTGCGAACGAAACCCTCTGACACCCTGCGAACGTCCCCTCTCTCTCCGACACCCTGCGAATGACCCCCCTCTCTCCGACACCCTGCGAATGCCCCTCTCTCCCCGACATCCTGCGAACGTCACCCTCTCTCCGACACCCTGCGAACATCCCCTCCTCTCTCCGACACACTGCGAACGTCCCCTCTTTCTCCGACACCCTGTGAACGTCCCCTTCTCTCCGACACCCTGCGAATGACCCCCCTCTCTCCGACACCCTGCGAACGTCCCACTCTCTCCGACACCCTGCGAACGTCCCACTCTCTCCGACACCCTGCGAACTTCCCCTCTCTCTCCGACATCCTGCGAACGTCACCCTCTCTCCGACACCCTGCGAACATCCTCTTTCTCTCCCACACCCTGCGAACGTCCCCCTCTCTCCGACACCCTGTGAACGAAACCCTCTCTCTCAGACACCCTGCGAATGCCCCTCTCTCTCCGACACCCTGCGAATGTCCCCCCTCTCTCCGACACCCTGTGAACGTCACCCTCTCTCTCTGACATCCTGCGAACGAAACCCTCTCTCCGACACCCTGCAAACGCCTCCCCCTCTCTCCGACACCCTGGGAACGTCCCCCCTCTCTCCGACATCCTGCGAACGAAACCCTCTCTCCGATACCCTGCGAATGTCCCCTCTCTCTCCGACACCCTGCGAACGCCATCCTCTCTCTCCGACACCCTGCGAACGTCCCCCTTCTCCAACACCCTGCGAACGTCCCCCCTCTCTCTGACACCCTGCGAACGCCACCCTCTCTCTGACACCCTGCGAAAATCCCCCCTCTCTCTGACACCCTGCGAACGCCACCCTCTCTCTGACACCCTGCGAACGTCCTCCCTCTCTCCGACACCCTGCGAACGTCCCCTCTCTCTCCGACACCCTGCGAACGTCCCCCCTCTCTCTGACACCCTGTGAACGTCCCCCTCTCTCCGACACCCTGCGAACATCTCCTCTCTCCGACACCCTGCAAACATCCCCCCTCTCTCCGACACCCTGCGAACGTCCCCTCTCTCTCCGAAACCCTGCAAATGTCCCCCCTCTCTCTCTGACACCCTGCGAACGTCCCCTCGCTCTCCGACACCCTGCGAATGTCCACCCCCTCTCCGACACCCTGCGAACGTCCCCCTCTCTCCGACACCCTGCGAATGTCCCCTCTCTCCGACACCCTGCGAATGTCCACCGCATCTCCGACACCCTGCGAATGTCCACCCCCTCTCCGACACCCTGCGAACGTTCCCCTCTCTCCGACACCCTGCGAATGTCCCCTCTCTCTCCGACATCCTGCGAACGTCACCCTCTCTCCGACACCCTGCGAACATCCCCTCCTCTCTCCGACACACTGCGAACGTCCCCTCTTTCTCCGACACCCTGCGAACGCCTCCTCTCTCTCCGACACCCTGCGAACACCTCCCTTCTCTCCGACACCCTGTGAACGTCCCCTTCTCTCCGACACACTGCGAACATCCCCTCCCCTCTCTGACACCCTGCGAATGTCCACCGCCTCTCCGACACCCTGCGAACGTCCCCCTCTCTCCGACACCCTGCAAATGTCCCATCTCTCTCCGACATCCTGCGAACGTCACCCTCTCTCCGACACCCTGCGAACATCCCCTCCTCTCTCCGACACACTGCGAACGTCCCCTCTTTCTCCGACACCCTGCGAACGCCTCCTCTCTCTCCGACACCCTGCGAACACCTCCCTTCTCTCCGATACCCTGTGAACGTCCCCTTCTCTCCGACACACTGCGAACATCCCCTCCCCTCTCTGACACCCTGCGAATGTCCACCGCCTCTCCGACACCCTGCGAACGTCCCCCTCTCTCCGACACCCTGCGAACCTCTCCCCTCTCTCCGACACCCTGCGAATGTCCCCCTCTCTCCGACACCCTGCGAATGTCCCCTCTCTCTCCGACACCCTGCGAACATCCCCCTCTCTCCGACACCCTGCGAATGTCCCCTCTCTCTCCGACATCCTGCGAACGTCACCCTCTCTCCGACACCCTGCGAACATCCCCTCCTCACTCCGACACACTGCGAACGTCCCCTCTCTCCGACACCCTGCGAACGAAACCCTCTTCCTGACACCCTGCGAACGTCACCGTCTCTCTCTGACATTCTGAGAACGAAACCCTCTCTCCGAAACCCTGCGAATGCCACCCCCTCTCTCCGACACCCTGCGAATGTCCCTCCTCTCTCTGACACCCTGCGAACGTCCCCCTCACTCCGACAGCCTGCGAACGTCCCCTCGCTCTCCGACACCCTGCGAATGCCACCCTCTCTCCGACACCCTGCGAACGAAACCCTCTCTCCGACACCCTGCGAATGTCCACCCCCTCTCCGACACCCTGCGAACGTCCCCCTCTCTCCGACACCCTGCGAATGTCCCCTCTCTCCGACACCCTGTGAATGTCCACCCCCTCTCCGACACGCTGCGAATGTCCACCCCCTCTCCGACACCCTGCGAACGTCCCCCTCTCTCCGACACCCTGCAAATGTCCCCTCTCTCTCCGACATCCTGCGAACGTCACCCTCTCTCCGACACCCTGCGAACGTCACCCTCTCTGTCTGACATCCTGCGAACGAAAGCCTCTCTCCGACACCCTGCGAACGCCACCTCCTCTCTCTAACACCCTGCGAACGTCCCCCTCTCTCCGACACCCTGCAAACGAAACCCTCTTCCTGACACCCTGCGAACGCCACCCTCTCTCTCCCCGACACCCTGTGAACGTCCTCTTCTCTCCGACACCCTGCGAACGACCCCCCTCTCTCTGACACCCTGCGAACGTCCCTCTCTCCGACACCCTGCGAATGTCCCCTCTCTCTCCGACATCCTGCGAACGTCACCCTCTCTCCGACACCCTGCGAACGTCACCCTCTCTGTCTGACATCCTGCGAACGAAAGCCTCTCTCCGACACCCTGCGAACGCCACCTCCTCTCTCTAACACCCTGCGAACGTCCCCCTCTCTCCGACACCCTGCAAACGAAACCCTCTTCCTGACACCCTGCGAACGCCACCCTCTCTCTCCGACACCCTGCGAATGTCCCCCCTCTCTCTGACACCCTGCGAATGTCCCTCCTCTCTCCGACAGCCTGCGAACGTCCCCTCGCTCTCCGACACCCTGCGAATGCCACCCTCTCTCTGACACCCTGCGAATGCCACCCTCTCTCCGACACCCTGCGAACGAAACCCTCTGACACCCTGCGAACGTCCCTCCTCTCTCCGACAGCCTGCGAACGTCCCCTCGCTCTCCGACACCCTGCGAATGCCACCCTCTCTCCGACACCCTGCGAATGCCACCCTCTCTCCGACACCCTGCGAACGAAACCCTCTGACACCCTGCGAACGTCCCCTCTCTCTCCGACACCCTGCGAATGACCCCCCTCTCTCCGACACCCTGCGAATGCCCCTCTCTCCCCGACATCCTGCGAACGTCACCCTCTCTCCGACACCCTGCGAACATCCCCTCCTCTCTCCGACACACTGCGAACGTCCCCTCTTTCTCCGACACCCTGTGAACGTCCCCTTCTCTCCGACACCCTGCGAATGACCCCCCTCTCTCCGACACCCTGCGAACGTCCCACTCTCTCCGACACCCTGCGAACGTCCCACTCTCTCCGACACCCTGCGAACATCCTCTTTCTCTCCCACACCCTGCGAACGTCCCCCTCTCTCCGACACCCTGTGAACGAAACCCTCTCTCTCAGACACCCTGCGAATGCCCCTCTCTCTCCGACACCCTGCGAATGTCCCCCCTCTCTCCGACACCCTGTGAACGTCACCCTCTCTCTCTGACATCCTGCGAACGAAACCCTCTCTCCGACACCCTGCAAACGCCTCCCCCTCTCTCCGACACCCTGGGAACGTCCCCCCTCTCTCCGACATCCTGCGAACGAAACCCTCTCTCCGATACCCTGCGAATGTCCCCTCTCTCTCCGACACCCTGCGAACGCCATCCTCTCTCTCCGACACCCTGCGAACGTCCCCCTTCTCCAACACCCTGCGAACGTCCCCCCTCTCTCTGACACCCTGCGAACGCCACCCTCTCTCTGACACCCTGCGAAAATCCCCCCTCTCTCTGACACCCTGCGAAAATCCCCCCTCTCTCCGACACCCTGCGAACGCCACCCTCTCTCTCTGACACCCTGCGAACATCCCCTCTTCCCACACCCTGCGAACGTCCTCCCTCTCTCCGACACCCTGCAAACGTCCCCTCTCTCTCTGACACCCTGCGAACATCCCCCCTCTCTCTGACACCCTGTGAACGTCCCCCTCTCTCCGACACCCTGCGAACATCTCCTCTCTCCGACACCCTACGAATGTCCCCTCTCTCCGAGACCCTGCGAACGAAACCCTCTCTCCGACACCCTGCGAACTTCCCCTCTCTCTCCGACACCCTGCAAATGTCCACCCTCTCTCTCTGACATCCTGCGAATGCCCTCCTCTCTCTCTGAAACCCTGCGAACGTCCCCTCTCTCTCCAACACCCTTCGAACATCCCCCCTCTCTCCGACACCCTGCGAACGTCACCCTCTCTCTTACATCCTGCGAAAGAAACCATCTCTCCGACACCCTGCGAACGCCACCCCTTCTCCGACACCCTGCGAATGTCACCCTCTCTCTCCGACACCCTGCGAACGCCATCCTCTCTCTCCGACACCCTGCGAACATCCCCCTTCTCCAACACCCTGCGAACGCCACCTCCTCTCTCTAACACCCTGCGAACGTCCCCCTCTCTCCGACACCCTGCAAACGAAACCCTCTTCCTGACACCCTGCGAACGCCACCCTCTCTCTCCGACACCCTGCGAATGTCCCCCCTCTCTCTGACACCCTGCGAACGTCCCTCCTCTCTCCGACAGCCTGCGAACGTCCCCTCGCTCTCCGACACCCTGCGAATGCCACCCTCTCTCTGACACCCTGCGAATGCCACCCTCTCTCCGACACCCTGCGAACGAAACCCTCTGACACCCTGCGAACGTCCCTCCTCTCTCCGACAGCCTGCGAACGTCCCCTCGCTCTCCGACACCCTGCGAATGCCACCCTCTCTCCGACACCCTGCGAATGCCACCCTCTCTCCGACACCCTGCGAACGAAACCCTCTGACACCCTGCGAACGTCCCCTCTCTCTCCGACACCCTGCGAATGACCCCCCTCTCTCCGACACCCTGCGAATGCCCCTCTCTCCCCGACATCCTGCGAACGTCACCCTCTCTCCGACACCCTGCGAACATCCCCTCCTCTCTCCGACACACTGCGAACGTCCCCTCTTTCTCCGACACCCTGTGAACGTCCCCTTCTCTCCGACACCCTGCGAATGACCCCCCTCTCTCCGACACCCTGCGAATGCCCCTCTCTCCCCGACATCCTGCGAACGTCACCCTCTCTCCGACACCCTGCGAACATCCCCTCCTCTCTCCGACACCCTGCGAATGTCCCCCCTCTCTCTGACACCCTGCGAACGTCCCTCCTCTCTCCGACAGCCTGCGAACGTCCCCTCGCTCTCCGACACCCTGCGAACATCCCCTCCTCTCTCCGACACACTGCGAACGTCCCCTCTTTCTCCGACACCCTGCGAACGTCCCACTCTCTCCGACACCCTGCGAACGTCCCACTCTCTCCGACACCCTGCGAACTTCCCCTCTCTCTCCGACATCCTGCGAACGTCACCCTCTCTCCGACACCCTGCGAACATCCTCTTTCTCTCCCACACCCTGCGAACGTCCCCCTCTCTCCGACACCCTGTGAACGAAACCCTCTCTCTCAGACACCCTGCGAATGCCCCTCTCTCTCCGACACCCTGCGAATGTCCCCCCTCTCTCCGACACCCTGTGAACGTCACCCTCTCTCTCTGACATCCTGCGAACGAAACCCTCTCTCCGACACCCTGCAAACGCCTCCCCCTCTCTCCGACACCCTGGGAACGTCCCCCCTCTCTCCGACATCCTGCGAACGAAACCCTCTCTCCGATACCCTGCGAATGTCCCCTCTCTCTCCGACACCCTGCGAACGCCATCCTCTCTCTCCGACACCCTGCGAACGTCCCCCTTCTCCAACACCCTGCGAACGTCCCCCCTCTCTCTGACACCCTGCGAACGCCACCCTCTCTCTGACACCCTGCGAAAATCCCCCCTCTCTCTGACACCCTGCGAACGCCACCCTCTCTCTGACACCCTGCGAACATCCCCCCTCTCTCCGACACCCTGCTAACGCCACCCTCTCTCTCTGACACCCTGCGAACATCCCCTCTTCCCACACCCTGCGAACGTCCTCCCTCTCTCCGACACCCTGCGAACGTCCCCTCTCTCTCCGACACCCTGCGAACGTCCCCCCTCTCTCTGACACCCTGTGAACGTCCCCCTCTCTCCGACACCCTGCGAACATCTCCTCTCTCCGACACCCTGCAAACATCCCCCCTCTCTCCGACACCCTGCAAATGTCCCCCCTCTCTCTCTGACACCCTGCGAACGTCCCCTCGCTCTCCGACACCCTGCGAATGTCCACCCCCTCTCCGACACCCTGCGAACGTCCCCCTCTCTCCGACACCCTGCGAATGTCCCCTCTCTCCGACACCCTGCGAATGTCCACCGCATCTCCGACACCCTGCGAATGTCCACCCCTCTCCGACACCCTGCGAACGTTCCCCTCTCTCCGACACCCTGCGAATGTCCCCTCTCTCTCCGACATCCTGCGAACGTCACCCTCTCTCCGACACCCTGCGAACATCCCCTCCTCTCTCCGACACACTGCGAACGTCCCCTCTTTCTCCGACACCCTGCGAACGCCTCCTCTCTCTCCGACACCCTGCGAACACCTCCCTTCTCTCCGACACCCTGTGAACGTCCCCTTCTCTCCGACACACTGCGAACATCCCCTCCCCTCTCTGACACCCTGCGAATGTCCACCGCCTCTCCGACACCCTGCGAACGTCCCCCTCTCTCCGACACCCTGCAAATGTCCCCTCTCTCTCCGACATCCTGCGAACGTCACCCTCTCTCCGACACCCTGCGAACATCCCCTCCTCTCTCCGACACACTGCGAACGTCCCCTCTTTCTCCGACACCCTGCGAACGCCTCCTCTCTCTCCGACACCCTGCGAACACCTCCCTTCTCTCCGATACCCTGTGAACGTCCCCTTCTCTCCGACACACTGCGAACATCCCCTCCCCTCTCTGACACCCTGCGAATGTCCACCGCCTCTCCGACACCCTGCGAACGTCCCCCTCTCTCCGACACCCTGCGAACCTCTCCCCTCTCTCCGACACCCTGCGAATGTCCCCCTCTCTCCGACACCCTGCGAATGTCCCCTCTCTCTCCGACACCCTGCGAACATCCCCCTCTCTCCGACACCCTGCGAATGTCCCCTCTCTCTCCGACATCCTGCGAACGTCACCCTCTCTCCGACACCCTGCGAACATCCCCTCCTCACTCCGACACACTGCGAACGTCCCCTCTCTCCGACACCCTGCGAACGAAACCCTCTTCCTGACACCCTGCGAACGTCACCGTCTCTCTCTGACATTCTGAGAACGAAACCCTCTCCGAAACCCTGCGAATGCCACCCCCTCTCTCCGACACCCTGCGAATGTCCCTCCTCTCTCTGACACCCTGCGAACGTCCCCCTCACTCCGACAGCCTGCGAACGTCCCCTCGCTCTCCGACACCCTGCGAATGCCACCCTCTCTCCGACACCCTGCGAACGAAACCCTCTCTCCGACACCCTGCGAATGTCCACCCCCTCTCCGACACCCTGCGAACGTCCCCCTCTCTCCGACACCCTGCGAATGTCCCCTCTCTCCGACACCCTGTGAATGTCCACCCCCTCTCCGACACGCTGCGAATGTCCACCCCCTCTCCGACACCCTGCGAACGTCCCCCTCTCTCCGACACCCTGCAAATGTCCCCTCTCTCTCCGACATCCTGCGAACGTCACCCTCTCTCCGACACCCTGCGAACATCCCCTCCTCTCTCCGACACACTGCGAATGTCCCCTCTTTCTCCGACACCCTGTGAACGTCCTCTTCTCTCCGACACCCTGCGAACGACCCCCCTCTCTCTGACACCCTGCGAACGTCCCACTCTCTCCGACACCCTGCGAACTTCCCCTCTCTCTCCGACATCCTGCGAACGTCACCCTCTCTCCGACACCCTGCGAACGTCACCCTCTCTGTCTGACATCCTGCGAACGCCACCCTCTCTCTCCGACACCCTGTGAACGTCCTCTTCTCTCCGACACCCTGCGAACGACCCCCCTCTCTCTGACACCCTGCGAACGTCCCTCTCTCCGACACCCTGCGAATGTCCCCTCTCTCTCCGACATCCTGCGAACGTCACCCTCTCTCCGACACCCTGCGAACGTCACCCTCTCTGTCTGACATCCTGCGAACGAAAGCCTCTCTCCGACACCCTGCGAACGCCACCTCCTCTCTCTAACACCCTGCGAACGTCCCCCTCTCTCCGACACCCTGCAAACGAAACCCTCTTCCTGACACCCTGCGAACGCCACCCTCTCTCTCCGACACCCTGCGAATGTCCCCCCTCTCTCTGACACCCTGCGAACGTCCCTCCTCTCTCCGACAGCCTGCGAACGTCCCCTCGCTCTCCGACACCCTGCGAATGCCACCCTCTCTCTGACACCCTGCGAATGCCACCCTCTCTCCGACACCCTGCGAACGAAACCCTCTGACACCCTGCGAACGTCCCTCCTCTCTCCGACAGCCTGCGAACGTCCCCTCGCTCTCCGACACCCTGCGAATGCCACCCTCTCTCCGACACCCTGCGAATGCCACCCTCTCTCCGACACCCTGCGAACGAAACCCTCTGACACCCTGCGAACGTCCCCTCTCTCTCCGACACCCTGCGAATGACCCCCCTCTCTCCGACACCCTGCGAATGCCCCTCTCTCCCCGACATCCTGCGAACGTCACCCTCTCTCCGACACCCTGCGAACATCCCCTCCTCTCTCCGACACACTGCGAACGTCCCCTCTTTCTCCGACACCCTGTGAACGTCCCCTTCTCTCCGACACCCTGCGAATGACCCCCCTCTCTCCGACACCCTGCGAACGTCCCACTCTCTCCGACACCCTGCGAACGTCCCACTCTCTCCGACACCCTGCGAACTTCCCCTCTCTCTCCGACATCCTGCAAACGTCACCCTCTCTCCGACACCCTGCGAACATCCTCTTTCTCTCCCACACCCTGCGAACGTCCCCCTCTCTCCGACACCCTGTGAACGAAACCCTCTCTCTCAG